>NW_026651550.1:300000-472104 GCF_028751815.1 Salvia miltiorrhiza
AATTAAATTGTAAGTTGATTTTCTACCTTCTAGTTTGATCGCATTCATTTGCCCTTTCTGTTCTGAACACATAGCATATGAACATTTTTCGTTTTCTTTTTCCCGACCAACAAAATTTTATCATGTTACTTTTTATTGTTGAACAAATAATTTTAAAGATCGCATGACAATCTAAGGCATTAACCACTCTATCATTAGACCAACACACACACACACACACACACTATTTTATTGTACTACTTTACAAGTATTTTTGTCATTCATATGCTATACATGATTGTAGAAATGACTCTTTGGGTTGGAAAGTACATATATATTTTGATAGTGCATTTGCAAGGCTGTTCTTTTGCAATGTCATCATGCTTTTTTCAGTTTAGCAGTTTGAGGGATGAGTTGATTTGTTTTTCAATATGAACAGAGTGTTATCCACCATCACCATCTCATCTTATTAATGGAGCTATCTTTAGGTATGAACTTTGCTTTAATGGAGAGAAGGTATTAAAAACTGCAACAGCATCTCATGCACACGGATCTGAAACTGGAAGACCTCAAACTAACAATGCACATTCCATTAATGGTGAGCGAAGTGCTGTGGACGGTGAAAGCACTGTTGCAGACATATTCCGTTGGTCTCGTTGTAAGCGTCCGCTTCCTCAGAAAAGTATGCAGAGTATTGGAATTCCATTGCCTCTTGAAAATGTAGAGGTAATCTTTTTTTGTGCCGTTTCTTTCCCATGATGTTATGCTACTTTTTCTTAGGACACATGTTTCTACCCCGTTTCTTAAATATCACATCCTTGCTACCTTGGATAGAATGCAGAGATGGGATCCTTGATTTTGTTTGTTTTTTAAGTTGGATTGGTTTTTAGATTGCATAGGTGATGTTCACGCTTGCCATCTCTTGCCATATTTGGTTATGATATATGTATATACATAACACACACTTACGTGGCTGGACGACTTTTTATAACAATATGCTATTATGTTGCTAATTAGTATTTGTTGTTTGTTATTTTTTGAGAAAATTAGTATTTGTTGTTAAATGCTCTCACAAACTGACCAGGTTTTGGAGGATAATCTGGAGTGGGATGAGATATCGTGGTCGCAAACTGGTGCTTGGATTGCTGGGAGGGAATACCATATTGCTCGTGCACATTTTCTTTCCCAAAGTTAGATGCGGTGATGTCTTTCGACTGGACAAACAGCATGTATTCCTGTTTCTTAGGGAATTCATAGACAGAACTTAATGGTGTAGATCACTAATTTAATCAAATTATACTTGATACAGGAGAATGGGGTTTGAGACTGAATAGATTGGCTATGCTACTCTTGTTATTTATGATGTTTGTCTTTTTAGAGCCATATTTGTGATGCTATTAATTCATGTTGTTTGATTCCGCATCCTTCAGCTGTTCAACATAATGAAAGCAATAGTGGCATTGGAACAAAAATCACTATTTAAAGCATTATTTGCTCCCCTTGAGCGACAACAACTGCAAACTACTACTTCTGTCCTATTTCAAACGTTCTATTACTCAAACTGTCCCAATTTGATAGTGAGTAACGTATGTTAAGAAACTAGTTCTTTTTGGCATAGTAATTTAAGAGTAAGATTATTGTGTAACAGAGTGTAAAGGTGTGTGAGCTTATATTTGTTGTAGTAAAAATTGATTATTCAAAAAGGAAACAAACTAAGTCGAATGGAACGGCCCCAAAAGTAAAGCAAGTCAAATCAAGTGGGACGGAAGAAATAGTTTATAATAAAACAATAGATAGAATGTAAATTTTATTGAGAGTATATTTATAATAAAGTAAAAAGGAAAAATAAAGATTTTTTTTTTTTTAATGAAAAGAGAGATAATTATTTATAAGTTACAATGATATTTAATGTAAATAATGAATTATACGAGAATATTTATTATGTATTGATTTTTCATTTTAGAAAGTGATCAATTGAAATGTAGCATATTGAATTGAGACGGAGTATTTCATTTTGGGACACTCAACATATAACAAACACTCTTAATATAACTCATAAATTACGAAGTATGTTACCTCCGTTTTGTAAAAATGGTCATAATTTTTCTTTTTGGTGTGTTCACAAAAAATAGTCATATTCTGTTCATATAAAATGGATATACTACCTCATAACATATTATGTCATTATTCATATTACCTTTAAAGTGGGATTTTTTCTCTGTTCATAATATATTTAACAATTTTTATAAATTCGTGCAACTCTCTTTTATGACTATTTTTCTAGGAGGGAGGAAGTATAAAAAAACTACTCTCTACATTATCTCTTCTTTGATTTGACCGAAATATCTTCAAAAAGCTACTTCAGCTTTTCAATTTTATTATAAATAACTCATTTTAGACCAAAAGCACCTATAACTTAATACTACTGGTGTTCAAAACAAACAATACATTTGAACGGACGAAGTATATAAATAATAAGTGCATATCATGATTTGCTGCTATAGAGTGAAGAAAAACATAGTGCTGCTCCAAGATATCTGACCAGACAGGTGCAATGTTTTGTTCCCCCAATAAAGGATACACTTTGAATCTGGCTTCTTATCAAGAGAAGCAAATCTATGCCACCTCCATCTGCTCTATATATGCAGAAGTTAAAAATTAATGATATGCCAAAACAGAGGTAAAAAAGGGAAAAAGAAAAAAACCCTCAATTGCCTTATGTGATCGACAAAGTCCAAGAACCGAAAGAACACTCTTAATTGACTTGGTTCAAGAGTCATGGGTATTTAGTCATAAAACTAGATCCTCTTTAGAAATGCTAACCTGGTAATACATGCAATTCCATGTTAGGCTAATGATAGATCTGTAACAGTAGATAGCTAAACATAAACATGGCAATCTATAATGCAGTGCTACTAACGCTAGTTCAGGCCATAAACCAGAAAGACAATATCTACAAGCAACAAAAATTACAAGTGTGATGAAAAATGAATAAACCATAAAGCATTTCCCATAGCACATTCGACCACAAAATCAAGCTAAGTACAGGGGCCACATTCAGAAAAACAATGCTAGAGTTGGTATACATATATTTAGAGAATATACCCGATTGCAAAAATGTGCAGAAAAGAAAAAAGTTGAAAATAAAAATCAACCTCCTCAGGTTGCTGAACTTGTGGATGCTCTAAACTTCCCTTGCATCCATGCTAATCGCCTCTCGCTTTTAAGAGATATGAAAGTTTCTCTTGCTGAGGGATTTTCAAATAAATCCAAAGCATAAAAGTATACTGTTTGATCAACACCTTGCATCTCGTCCAATATTCTTATGCATTTGCTTATGGTAAAACGCTCCTCATTTCTCATGATTGCAGCAGCTCTCATCTTTGAGGCTGCAGCTATCTCCAACATAGCATCTACAATAGCATCACCCGTTGCCTTACGACTTCTCTTGTGCCGCCCTGAATGAGGAATCACAGTATGGTGTTTATTGTGGCCATCTAACATGTTTGCTTCCTCGCCAGACCCAGAAGAAGCGTCCCCATCTACGAAAGTCCGGTCACCAGACATACTTGACTTTAGAACATTCCAAATGAGGGAAGAATAAGGTTCCAGTTGCCTTCCAGAATAGCGAAGAAGGCCTGGATCATAGCAATTTAAGAAGTCCAATGGTAGAATCCTCTTCAAATCAAAAGCAGCAAATGGGCCTAATTAAAGCAATATCAGATGTATTCAGATAAATTTTGCATATAATTTGTTTCAAAGGAGTAAGACAACCTATCCACAACCCGTCAAAAGTCAACACATAGACACAAGCATGCTTAATCTCACTTGCAGTGAAAAGGGAAGAGAAGGATACTGGATGTATGTTGTGGAAATTTATTCTCTGCTAGCAATAATTATAATTCTATGGCATTATGTGGATGGCTCAAATAAGCATGAAAGCCACATATATGGACTAATACATGTGATTCAACAAGTGTTCCAAATGAGAATGCTATTGGAGTATCAGTAGATACACTTCAAGTTGCTAGGTTGGTATGTACATATTCCAAAGGTTTTCAGCACTTATGCACTTTAGGAACACTCATCTCAGGAAGTAGTAAAATTAATACATGTAAAAATAAATACAAGAAGAGTTATTTCATTTAAGCATAAAATTCTAAACAGTTAATACTCAAGTATCAAAGTGGGATTTAACAGTCAGGATAAGTGCCAAATCGGATCAAATAAAACATTTTTGCCTTTTCTTGAGGTTAACCTTACCGAAGAGGGAGGCAAGTTAGTCGCAGAGTGCAGATTGATATATTTGGACCTATTGCAAGCATATCCGCATAAAATCTATTAGATATGCCATAGCAGAAAAGAAGAAATGTTGGCTGACAGGAAAAATGCAACTCTTTCTGCACTGCATGTCTATGCAATATGTTGTCAACTTGAAATGGCAAGTGCGAATTATGGATGTTGGAACATTTCAAGTCAGAAAAATCATTGGCAACACACAGATAGCACAGGTAGAAGAACGGGGGATCAAAATATATCCTCCCCGCATTCTGCAGAAATTCCACAACAACACATCCTAGACTCTACGAAATGTACAAAACAAACTTAATTGGAAAAGGAACCCAACCAAATTTTGATCAACTGCATGTCAGGTCGAAGTGCAAGATGCAACAACAATAATGATAGTAAAATTGAACAAATAAAGAAAGAAATTATATGGAATCAGAGTTTCCAGCTGCACTGATATATCTATTTTCCAGTTAATTATTCCCGGACAGAAGATCTAGAACTACGCCAGAGGCCAGGAGTTAAGCTCACGCCTCAAAGTTATATGCTAACAATGATCACACACGCAGACACGTTTTCATAAAAGAGAAGTTTGAGTAGAAATTGACAATCAGCATGGGTACAAAGAGCAGCTGCATAATCAAATTAACCAAATTGATTGGAAAATACGAGTATGATCAGATAGAGCAAACACGTAAGAAAAACAGGAACATAAGAAGAGGATTTAATAATTTATAAACGGAGAGAAAATAGGAACACCTGGGAGGATGAGAAAAGGGAACGCCACTGTCAGAGCTCTCTGCACTGCCAACTGAAACGAAGAAGAAGAAGAAGAAGAAAAATAGAAAGAAAATGAGAAAAAGGGGTTTATTAGAACATTTAAACGCTGTGCACGTTTTGTGTGTTATATTTGACGGAGGTTTCTAAACTGGAAGCCCAACTCTTATTATGTGGAGGCCCATCTGTTATTATTTGGAGGCCCATCTATTCAGCTCATTAATTGCGATAGGACTTAGGACATTGCAAAATTACATCCATCAATTAGGCCCAATTTGTGATCCAGTAACGGATATAGCACACTTGTCCTCCACAAACTTCCTACAGTTATTTGATGATAGGTAAATAACAAATTGTGCATGGTCAAATCTTATTCTTAATATAATCGCGGGAAAGTATGAATCTACGCCTAGACATCATATCAAAGCAATAGTGAAAAGATAGGTTCATGCAATAGCATAGCCACGCATCAATATTTAAATTGCAACTTATAGTATAATTCAACTAGACAAGTGAGAAATCCCTTTAAAGAATATATAAGCGGAGAAAGCCTCTTTATTGAGAGTTAAAATCATATCATCCCCTCTACTCCAGTCAAAAGAAAGAAAGAAAAAAAGACGACTGGAAAGAAGCAATACACAATATAATTATATATATTTATATTTATATTTTTATTTATTAATTGGTTGTATAATTGGGCCAACTCATCTAACTTTAGTGGGCTATTATATATCATTATGATGAATGATACTGTAGCTTAAGCATCGGTTACTGTGTTGCTATTGTCATTATGGAGATTGGAAATGAAGTGGTGAATGGAAGGGAAGGTTCTGGAAAAGTGGCATTAGAATGAAAAAGAATGGTGGAAATTAAGAGAGGGGCTGGAAAGGTAAAATATAATCATGTCATGTGATGGACTATGGTTATATACATATGATGGTGGGACTGCGGAAGACGAACCTGTATCTTCTACTCAAACATGCATCTAACATTGACTCCAATATTTGTTTAGTTCAAAAAAAATTTCTCCCTGTCACACCACAGTGTGTATCACTTTTGACTATATATATTAATTTTAATAATAAATTTTGATCAAAATAGGCTTTATCCACCAACTAAAAATTTCATTTTTTAACAAAATTTTTCATATTTGTTCAATTCTTCCACTGTTTCCATCTTCAATGATCGTAAAATTAACGTGACACTGATGTAGATTAATTTTACACGTAACACTGACGTGGATTTAACATAATCCAATTAACACCTAAAATCACAAATAATCCTAAATCTCTAAAATCACACCTAAAGCCACCGATTGCCGTCCACGCTCACCGGAATCAATTTGCCTCCAACAGCAACCCCAGCCCTGATTTCCCTTCTTCCTCCCGCCATCTCAATCTCCGACGCAGCCTCATCCTGCTGCATCTATCGAATTCGATCTCCAACCAAACAAACACCAGATTCTTCCTCCTGCCGGCATCCTCTTGCATCACCACAAGTGGTCGACGCTCGCGAGGATGAAGAAGAGCAAGAACGTTTCTCTGGTTGCATAATCTAGAGAATGAAAAAGGAAGAAAGATAGTTTAGGGTTTTGATTTTTTTTTTTTTAAATTCTAAGGATGTAATCATAAATAAGTACAAAACATCGCAGTTTCGTATAAGAATCAAATGTTGCGTTTAAGTTATAGGACGACAACAATTGTGGCGTCTGTTGGCGAGCCTCATTAGCGTCACATCGATTTCGAATTGGGGGAAAGTGAAAAAGGTGAGAAAAATGAACAAAGTTTTTGATAAAATTGAAATTTTTAAAATTCGTGAGCAAAACGTATTTCGACCAAAGTTTTTGATTTTACATGCATTTAATCCAATATTAAATGAATGTATTATGAGTGGAGAAATAGATCCACTTTTATTATAATGTTATGATAGTAAAAAGAAAAATATAATACTCCCTCCGTCTCATTATTCATGGCTTGTTTTCCTTTTTGGGCTGTCCCAATATTCATGGCCTGTTTCCTTTTTTAGACTAAAATTAACATTTAATTGTATTTTTTAATTAAAGTAAGAAACCCTAATTACTTCTCCCCCAAATTTTTTGGTTTTCGTCCACACCTCTCTCCTCTCCCCGTAAATGACTTTCTCCTCTGCGTCGTCTCCTCCATTTTCGCCGACCTACCACCTCCATCCTTCACGCCGCCTCCGCCTTCCTGTCTCCACCCTCAACCGCGCCTCCACCCCCAAACCCCGCTTCCACCACCGGATTAGGCGAAGGGCACCGTTCCTCGACGACAAAGGGCGGATTTGCAGCGGTAGCTGAAGCCATAGGAGCGGAGATCGAGAGGAAGGTCGAAATTTCTGGATCGGCGAATTTTTGTTGAATTTTTGGATTTTGGAATGGCTGAAATTTCGATCTGTTGAATTTCTGGATTTTGGGAAAGCCAAAATCTCTGGATTGTCGAATTTTTTGAATCTACATGGTTTACAGATCTGTTTCCACATGGTTTACTGATGTGGTTTTTTAATGATATGATTTTTATGATCTTTTTTGTTTCATTTTGAAATGTGTTTACTAGTTCAAGTTCATTTCTGAGTGTTGGTTGCGGTTTTGTGCGTGTGCTTGCAGCCGGAGGTAGCCTTCATTTCTCTGCCGCCGGCCGGACGGCGACCGGAGATGCCTTCATTTCTGCGACAGTTGTGTTGAAGAACTTTATTTGACTTCATTAATTCGGATTTAATAATCATTAAAAATTACATTAAACATGATGGCTTCTACTTTTTCTCCTTAATCTAACTCTCCTAAATACCCGTGCCCAAAAGAACTAGGCCATGAATACTGGGACGGAGTGAGTAATAAGGAGCTTGTAGTGAACATATGTGGTAAAATTATTAATAAACTGATAAAGTGATAGTTAAAAATAAGGAGTTTGTGGTGAGATAATGTCTAAAAATAGAAAATGCGTGCTCTTGTGGGACGTATCAAGATGACGAAAAATACACTTTTGTGGAGCGAATGGAGTATATCTAATTTTAGATAATTAATTCAAATAATTGTTTTTTATTTTAAATGCTGTTATAATATAAAATAATAATGATGAAACATATTAGATTAATGTGCTCTAATTAATAATTATGAAATTAAACTAAATCACTGTATAAATATACATTGGCATTAAAGAAAAAAAATGAAAAAAAAATAAAAAAGTAATAATGAGACGTGAGGTGAGACACTAAAATCGAAATAAAGGATCCCAAATGCTTCATTGAGGGACATCTTTTGAGTGACTTGGATGAATGATCTACACAAATTAAAAGTAAAATCGCATTATTGTGATTTGTGAATCAATATTACAGTCAATATATAATGAATTAATTAACTCCACCACCAACTCTATTAGTCTCTCTATATATAGCCTCGAGTTAATTATGGTTATGGGTCGTTTAGGAAGAAAACAAGGAAACATCCTTTCACTTTTGATATATATAGTATGGGAATTAATTAACATCAGCGCTGTTAATTAATTAAAACTAGCTTAATTAAGGTATAGACTTGGTTGATTTCTTATACTAGACGACAAGTAGATTTTATTAAAGCTCAATTAAAATCATAGTATATAAATCGACCAGACGTTTGATGAACAAATTAAATTAAATTCTTGGTAGCTATACTAATTAAATATATATGAATATGAATATGCATGATGTGCATATGTATGAAATTCGATGACGATGAGAAAAAAATAATTTGAATGTGTTGGTTGTTATAGTCGATCGTAGTCCAATCGTGTTGATTTGCTGTTTGTAAGTCCACTCCTTTACACTCCACTCCAAATCTCCCAGATTTTCAATTTCAACCCTCGAATTTTTCATCATTACGATCAAGACTCCCACTCCGCTTTCTTCGATTAATTTCATCTCCACTTCTTTAATCTCGATCGCTATATAATCATTTTTACTTTTAGGACAATTTCAGTCCTCATATGATTCATTGCGCCTTTACCTTAATTACTAGCTAACTTAAGAAACCAGAATAGAATTCTCCGATCTTCGCAAAATGTCAGACTTTAACATAGTATGTGCAAGTAGTGCATGTATTTAACTTGGGCTGGCATGTGATTATATGCTAACATGATCTTGTTGCTTCCGCTTAACTTGGAATAATTCAAGTCACCACATTAATATAATCCAATGATTTACTTCTTTTTCAACAATATATTTAAACTTTGTTTTGGATTTGGGCATAAAATGTTTAAATTTATAAAGTACTCCCTCCGTCCCAAACGAAATGACTTATTTCTTTTCGGCACGGAGATTAAGAAATGTGTATAAAGTAGATAAAGTAGGTTTGTAGAAATTATTTAAATATTAAGTATAGAGAGATAGTGTATTGCCAAAAAAAGGAAACATGACATTTCGTTTGGGACATCCCAAAAAGGAAAACAGGACATTTCGTTTGGGACGGAGGGAGTATGACATTTTCAGGCCGCACTCCTTCTTTGAATTTTTGTTAGGAAAAAAGTAAAAAAAAAAAAAAAATCAACGTTTTCAAAATTTAGTTAACTAAACTTCGTAAAATTTTCCTGAAAATTTAACTAATAGTACTAGAACCTGTTATTCATTCCAGGAAGCGTTCATTCATTCATGGATTATATATGCCCTATTTAATTGACATATTATACTCCCTCTGTCCCACGAAGCTTTTTTTTTGATAAGGAAAGTAAATATTATAGAACGAAAAGGCACCAGTAGTACCAAGAAGATTACAAAATCATCGGGGATTCATCATTCGACATCCACCTATGAATCCCAACTCCATCATTAACAAAACCAAAAATTCTACCCCAACTCCACACTCTAGCTTTGATTTCTCCAAATAGGTTTGCACTCTCCCATCTTTTGTTCTCAAATTTACTCTCATTACGCATTTTCCAAATAAGCCAAGTAGTACAACACCAAAGAGCCATCAAGAGCTTCTTATTTCTTTTCCGGCCACTCAAACTAGTAAAGAACTGAAAGTGCGAGGACACGTCATATGGCTGCGCCATGCTAACTCCGAGCCATTGAAAGATTGCTTCCCATACCTTTGAGGTCTTTGGACAGTTGATCAACAAGTGGTTCGTGGATTCCTGCCGATGAAAACAGGCGTTACATCCCACCTCGACTTCACACAACATCACATTTCTTCTCAAGAGATTGTCACACGTCGGAATTCTGTTCTTCAAAATTCTCCATGCGGTAAGCTTGACTTTGTTTGGAATAGGGATCTTCCACACCTTCGTACTCATATCAGTTTCCTCCACCGCCTCCGTAGTCTCGTTTGCTTGATCTTTAATAGCTTCATAAGCGGACTTGGTTGTAAAGCCTCTCCCGATGTCGCCACTCCATGTCCATCCGTCCTTGTTACCTGCACACAGATTAGTACCAGAAACAAGGCTAAGTAACTCCGAAACTCCTTCTCTCTCTCTCTCAAATAGCTCTCTTCTCCACCTTAAATCCCACGAAGCTAGCTTGAGCTGTTTTCTTTTTTGGGTTGTCTCGCGAAGCTTGAGCAGTTTTTTTATATAGCAAAAAAATTTATCTTTACTCACCTTTTTAACTTTTTCACCTATCACACTTAACATACAAAATAACAATTCCTTAAAATTTGTGCCGAAAAGAAGTTGCTCATGCTTCGTGGGATGGAGAGAGTAATATTCTTAAAGTTATAATTATGAACCTTAATTAACATAGATATTCTGATTCAGCAATACTACAATAATATAAATCATTGGTCATATGGCTAGCTAGCTGCATCGAATTATAATTGGGGTCTTATCATATTTCTTTATTCAAATAAATATATTTATATACTATCAACATGTGTAAAGCCAATCAACTCGGTGTTCGGCAGTATTATTTATTGTATTCTATAATGTAGCCCTATAGATTAATTCAAACTTGCATGTATAACCACTAAAGTTTAGTGAAGAGATTCCCCTCTAAAATATAGTATTAACTTAATTTGCACTTTTTAATAATTAGTAATTATAATTATTATTATAATAATCTTTTTAATGATCAAACCACTAATGTACGTTTATAATTACATTTTTTATTCGATTACATTAATTGAACATGTCTCACTTTTCGTGATGCAACTCATCTTCGTATGGCATTGATTGGTTATTTTAATAATAAGTTAATAACTGATTATTTTATTTTGTTTTGTTTTATTTGAGAATGTAGATAGATCTTATTATTCACGAAATTCATCTTTCAGTCTCATCATGATTTATTAGAAATAATGATAATGGGAAGATAATGGTGTCGTAGCCACAAATTTATTTCTTGCCCATAATTGGATGGACTCATGCTTCGAAAGCGAGTCCAAATGCAATGAAACGAAAAGTTGATCATTCATTTCTTAGTAATAACTAATAAGATCATTCATTTTTTAGCAATAAAATATCGTAATTAAACGATGCTATTATAGTCAGCTACTAGGCAGAGTATTATATTCATAGAAATAAAATTATATTACGCATTCTTAAATTAGTTGAACAATTATCTCGGATGGATTCCAATATTTATGTCAATTTCAATAAAATACGAGAATGTATCACATTTAAATAAATAAAATAATTCAAACACAAAATAATTATCAAATATTCAATTTTTTATAAAATTGACATCATAAAAATATTTAAAATTTAGAAAAATAAGTGTTAAAAATAAACTCATCGTTATAATAATTTACAAAATAATCTTTCTGCATAGAACAATAAAATGTTCCCACTAATATCCGGAAATATGCTGCAATTTGGGTGACACGTGTTTTAGAAAATGTTAGATGAATAAGTCTCGCCTTGAATATGAAAAGTATGAATAAGAAATAAAAGAGTTATAATAGGGTAATATTATTCAAAAATAAAAAATGTATATTTTAGGAGACCGTCCAAAATAATAAAATATGTATATTTTTAAAAATAAAAAAGTACTCCCTTCGTTCGCGATATTGTTTCCACATTATGAACGACGCGAGTTTTAAGAAAAGTGGTGGATAGTAGTGGATATTGTAGTGAGTGAAGTTTGAGTCCCACTATTGTTGTGAGTGAAAGTTTGTGGACCCTACTTCTATAAATAGAAGTGGAAAAGATATCGCAGAAGGACCGAAATGACAAATATGGAAACGATATCGCGGACGGAGAGAGTATTACATAACATAAAACTAAAAAATTATTTTAAATTCTTCAATCATATCATGCTGATCAAATAATATATATTGCCTTTGACTTTAATATTCTCATCATTTCTTTCACATAATAAATTATAGTTTATTAAACAGTTGTTTTGGAGCAGGTGTTTCTTTAATAATTGTGGAGACTATTATCTTTAAGTAAATCCTATTTCATAGATATAATAGGGTTATTTGCCCGACCTATCTGAATGAGAAAGGACAAATGTAAATATATTTATAGTAAGTAAATTCAAGCGTAAAACTCAATTTAGACACACACATGCTTCAAGTCTTTCTCATCTAATAGCTTACCATTTGATTGTTAGTCCGATACAATTAAGTTGATGCGACTTTTAATCCCGATTATATATGAATCCCGTAAGTTAAATTTTGCGCAAAATGTGGTCGTAGTGGGTCCCTCATGTTTTGTCGACAAACCCAATGCTGCTTTAATTTCGATGATAGAAACAAAAGCCCACAATATAGAAATTAAAATAATTAAAATCAGAAAGCTATGTTCCTAAAAAAAAAAATCAGAAAGCTATGCATCACTACTTTTAATTGACGGCAATGGCATGCATGTCATGTCATGTACCAAGTGTACTAGTACTACACATGGTATGGATTCGATAGACAACATGTATCCTAGGTTAATTAACTAGCTTAAAAATGTTATTGCTCTAACACAATTTATTTGAATGTTTCCAGATATTATTATAATCTGCTAATTATTAATATTCCCGACTGGCAGGAATTGCACAACAAAAGAAAACCGACATGCATGTAATGCAATTCTTTTTGGACATCTATACAGCAAGAATGTTACATGCATACTACTGCGCATATATATATATAGAGAGAGAGACTAGAGAGAGAGAGGGGGGAGATCTAGAGAGAGAGAGAGAGAGAGAGAGCGTCGGCAGCTGAAGAAGCTGATTATTCGTTTAATGAATTATTGTATTGATAGGGCATGGACTGATGGAAGTCCCGGGGGAATTATTTTATTAATATGAAATAAGTTGAAAATTACACAACAATATATACAAAATAATAGTAGACGTTACATAGGGGCGGGCGGGAAATACATCCAGGCAGATGCTTTATTGCAGCACGTCTCTTTCGCCAATTAATCGCGCTTTAAATATTTGTGCATAAAAAAAGTCATACTTACTCATTTACTTTATTTACGAAAAAATATTTTAATTTATTTTTTAAATCATCATTTGATTCATTCCATACTTTCTCTTCTATATTTAATTATAAATTATAATTTTATATTATTAATTAATGAATTAATATATATTTTTATTTTGCTTTTTTGTACTAACAATATCCCTTACAATTGTACATTTATTCTACTTACAATAATTTTTAATAATTTTATTAAAACTCATGTTTATGTTTGTCCTCAAATGAGACTCTTTTAATATTCATTTTTCATTTCCATTGTCAAGTACGTTGTACATTTGATTTTCAGTTGATTTTTATTAAATTTAAATTAAGTTAAATTAAATTTATAATTGACTAACAAAATTAAATTATATTGAATTAGTCGAATAAACCAAACCGAATTAATCAAAATTTTAAAATTAAAATTGAATCAAACCAAAAATTGAAATAATCTGAAAAAAAATCAAAAAACTTGTAAAACCGAAAAGAAATTTAAAATAAGAAAAGCGAAATTAAATTGTATTTATATCAAAGTTATATATATATATATATATATATATATATTATAAATATAATTCAATTTTCATTTTTTTTTAATTTTTTAAAAACCAAACGAACCGAAAAATTAAACTTTTATGGAAAAATAAAACTGAACCAAACCAAAAAATAAAAAAATTGAAAATATTTCGATTATTCAGTTTCGTTTATTCTGTTTACCCCAATTGTCAAGATAATTCTATTTAATTCAGTGTCACTTTTTCTAATATAGTATTTCCTCCGTCCATCAAAAGTATGACATTTTTTATGGACACATATTTTACTAAATTTGGTGATGATTTTTTTTTTGATAAATTATATAAGTAAATAAAGAAATTCAAAGACCGCCCCACGAAGGGCTCGAACCCAGGACCTCAGGTTTTGGGCATTAACCTCTTACCATTAGGCCAAGACATGCACACATTTGGTGGTGATTTTTATGTTGTGGAGAAATTGTTCCACCATTGTATGAATTAATTAATGAGTGGTTGAGATTGTTTTTTGTAAATAAGAGGTATTAGAAAGGATAAAAGATAAGAAAAAGATGTGGGGCCACAAACATAAAAATATCCACTTTGCTATATTAATAATAAAAAATATCCAATAATATGAAGAAACTTAAAATTTAATCACTTTTGTGCAAAAAGTCAAATATGTGCATAACTCATTTGTGTTTGAGATTTTTTTAATAGATAATTTTTATTTTTATTATTTTAAAGTGGATATTTTTAAGGTCTAATGGCGGAATATATATTTTTAGGGGGTTCCCAAATATGTACTCCCTCCGTCCCATTAGTAGTGTCATATTTTCCTTTTTGGGCCGTCCTATTAGTAGTGTCTCATTCCCTTTATGACATTATTCTCTCTCTCTCTATACTTAATATTTAAATAATTTCCATCAACCCACTTTATCTACTTTCTACACACTTCTTAATCTCCATGCCCAAAAGAAATGAGACACTACTAATGAAACGGAGGGAGTACAACAATACATGTATCGTTAATTTGTGTTTGGGATAAAATATAATATGTGCATAAATCGTTTGTGTTTGAGGACGTTTGGAAACCTGAGTTTGCTGCTGCTCAAGACAAGGCTATTAATATAAACACTGATTTATATAAAATTGAAGGAATGTTGTAAATATATCTATAAGATATATCTTATGTGTGTTGACCAAGAAATCTCCCTAAAACCCTAGCTTCCTATTTGTATAAATAGAGGCTTTTAGCCTCCATATTGAATACACTTCATTCGTATTCTCTACTTTATTCTCTCGCTTCTCTCTAGTTTATAACACGTTATCAGCACCATAGTTCTAATTCTCTCATCTCCCTTCGATTGTAGAAAGGTAATTCATTCTACTTTACTTTTTGTGCCATCAACATGTTTCGATTTTATGTGAATCATATAAGAGTATAGTTAATTAAATACCTCCATCTTTATTTGATTTCACATTCTACTTCGATCAGAATATTTTTGTGCAAGTTTTTCATGGTTGTTGTATGCTAGTTTACTTAAATTTTAATTGGTCATTGAGCGATTGTTTTTTGTGCATATTTTATACCAAATTTATGTGTTCTATATTAAATCTCTTTTACATGCTGCTGGCTGTTATTTAAATGCTTCGACTTTCAACTAGGGTCTAGACGTTCTGCATAGCCACTGTTAGTATAAGTATAATACGTAATTATTTCAGTAATCATATACATCAAACTTCAATTGCTAGCTTTATTATTAATGTGGAAAACTTCTGATCCTATTTAATTAACATATTTATATATAACCATTAGTTACTAGTCAGTCAAGTCATTTTTTTTTTCAAACGAGATGCCAACGTGAATTTGGATTGATTATTTTAGATATTAAATCAAATTATGAATTGACGACCACACAATGAGATTAATAGAAAAACTAATCTAGTGTTACATACCTGTAATTTGGATAATTAGTTCATATTTTCGAGATTGGACTTTTATTTCGAGATTTGATATGTAATTTGGATAATCAGTTCATATTTTCGAGATTTGACTTTTATTTCGAGGTTTAACATGTTATATTCTGAAATATATTATATATATACATTCTATTTTTTTTTTCAAAATGATCTTGAAAATTAATTGATGTTATTTAAATAACACAAGTACTATTCCTGAAGAATATTACATTCAAGATCTTAAATTGATGCTATTAAAGTAGCATAAGTAATATTCCTAAAGGATATTACATGCTTTTGAAGAGCAATTCATATTATATGCTCATGAAAATTAGACTTTGAGCACAAGTAGTGTTCTGAATAATATTACATTCAAGATCTTTAGTTGATGCTATTAAAGTAGCACAAGTAATATTCCTGAAGAATATTACATACTCTTGAATAGAAACATATATTACATGTTTTTGAAAATTAGACCGTGAAGGTCAAATGGCCCTAAAGACCAAATGGTTGTACTCTTTTTTCCTTACTAAGATTTTTTTTCTACGAGGTTTTCTTAGTTAAGGTTTTTAACGAGACAACTATAGTGTAATATATGCGTAAATATATATGTCTTGTACTCTTTTCCTCTACCGAATTTTTCCTTTAAGGTTTTTGCGGAGAGGTTTTTAACAAGGCATAAACATCTATACACTAACATCATATGGAATATTATGATATTTGTCTTGGTGATAGTGACAATACACAAATTATTCTTCAAAAGAAGAAGTATTTCCTTAAGTTTTGACATTAGATGAGAATAATGTTAACACAATATCAGGTGCATCAAACATCATTGAAGGCTCCGGAAGAGCGTGTATCATTTTGCCAAATGATACTAAATTAGATATTAAAAATGCCCTGTACTCTAGTAAGTTTAAAATGAACTTACTAAGTTTCAAGAATGTCCGTAATAATGGATACCACATCGAGACAATTGTGTGGAAGGTAGAAATGAATATCTTTGCATAAATTCTTTTGTTTCAGGCTATAAGCTGACAAAAGAAAAATTAGCATCATTACCTTCTGGAATGTATTATACATTCATAAAAGCAATTGAGACAAACCATGTCATGAACGCAAAGTTCAATGACTCAAAAGCTTTAAGCTTAATTTAGCATGATAGGTTTGGACATCCTGGAGCAACTATGATGCGCTGAATAATTAATAATTCATATGGGCACAACATAAGAATCAAAAGGTTCTTTCTACAATTGAATTCCCATGTGATGCTCGTGCGCAAGGCAAGTTAGTCATTAGACCTTCATATACGAAGGATAATACTGAATCTCCATCTTTCTTAGAAATAATTAAAGGATACATTTATGGACCTATACATCCACCTTGTGGAACTTTTCGATATTTTATTGTATTAATTGATGCCTTTTATAGATGGTCACATGTATGCTTGCTTTCTACTGGAAATGCAACATTTGCTAGACTACTTGCTCAAATCATAAAATTAAGAGCTCAATTCACAGACAATTCAATTAAAAGAATTCGTCTTGATAATGCTAGTGAGTTTATGTCTCAAGCATTTTGAAAACTATTGTATGGCTATTGAAATTGAGATTAAACATCCAGTAGCTTGTGTCCATACTCAAAATGGTTTAGCAGAATCGTTGATTAAACGTCTTCAAATTATTGCTAGACCATTACTTATGAAATCAAAACTCCCAACTATTGTTTGGGGTCATGCCATATTACATGCTGCAACATTAGTTCGATATAAGCCAATCATGAATACTTCCCAATGCAAATTTTTTTTGGCCGAGAACCTGATGTTTCTCAATTACGAAATTTTGGTTGCACGGTTCAAGTCCCAATAGCACCCCCACAACGAATAAAAATGGGTTCCCAACAAAGACTTGGGATATATGTTGGATTTGATTCACCCTCGGTTATAAGGTATATAGAACCTTTAACAGGTGATTTATTTATTGCACGTTTTGCAGATTGTCATTTTGACGAAATGACATTTCCAACATTATAAGGAATAAATCTACATCCAGAAAAGCACAAGGAACTCTCTTGAAATGAGAAAAACTTATCACATTTTGATTATAGAACAAATCAATGTGAACAAGAAATTAAAAAGATCATTCATTTGCAAAAGATTGCAAATCAAATTCCTGATGCTTTTGTAGATACAAGAAAAGTGACACAATCTCACATATATGCTGCAAATACTCCAGCTAAAATTAATGTCCTTGAAGGACAAATAAATTTGGCAGCAAATGAGTCTAAAATTCGTCAAAAATGTGGTCGACCAGTTGGTTCCAAATATTCTATGCCTAGAAAAAGAAAGGGGCAAGATGGAAACCAAACAATGACGAAAATGACTAATCAACCAATGAAAGCGTTGTAATTCCTAAAGAATTACAAGTATCTGAAAATCATGAGATCTCAATAAATTATTTACATCAGATACTAGAGAGAGAAAATATCATTGTTGGTGATATATTTGCCTTTCATATAGCTCTTCATGTTTTAAATGAGGATCCTCAACTAAAATCTGTTGCAGAATGCAAACAGAGACTTGATTGACCAAAGTGAAAAGAAGCTATAGAAAGGGAATTAAATTCCTGTGATAACCGGAAAGTATTTGAATATATAGCTCTAATTCTGGAATCTAAAATCCATGTTGAATACAGGTGGATCGTTATTAAAAAGAGAACCGAGAAAAATGAAGTTACGAGATATAGAGCAAAACTCGTAGCACAAGTTTTCTCTCAAAAACCAGGAATTGATTATGAGAAAATATACTCTCCCGTAATGAACGCTATTACTTTCAGATTTTGATTAGTCTGGCTATGTCACAAAGGCTTGATATGCGCCTTATGGATGTAGTAACTGCTTATCTATATGGGTCATTACATAATGACATATATATGAAAATTCCTGAAGGATTTAACAAATGCCTGAAGGATTGCAGTCAAAACTCAAAAGCATGTATTCAATTAAACTGCAAAAATCGTTGTATGGGCTGAAACAGTCTAGTCGTATGTGGTACAATAGACTGAGCGAGTATCTTTTGAAAGAGGATACAAGAATAAAGATATCTGCCCTTGTGTTTTCATTAAGAAAACCAAAAGTGAATTTGCAATCATAGCAGTTTATTTTGATGATTTAAATTTAATTGGGACTCCTGATGAGCTCAATAAAACTGCTGAATATTGAAGAAAGAATTTGAGATGAAAGATTTGGGAAAGACAAAGTTTTGTCTTGGTTTGCAAATGGAATGTATCCGTGGAGGAACGTTTATCCATCAATCCACATATACAGAAAAAGTGTTAAAACGCTTTTACATGGATAATGCACATCCATTAGCATCACCAATGGTCGTTAGATCTCTTGATACTAAGAAAGATACATTTCGACCAATTGAAGATGGTGAAACGATACTTGGTCTTGAAGTACCATATCTAAGTGCAATTGGAGCGTTAACTTATTTAGCTAATAATACTAGACCGGATATAGCTTTTTCTGTTAATCTTCTAGCAAGATTTAGTTCTGCACCCACTTTGAGACATTGGAATGGTGTTAAACACATTCTACATTATCTAAAGGGGTACCATTGACCTTGAATTATATTATCAAGAAAAATCTGATAATACTCTAGTGGGGTACTCGGATGCAAGATTTTTATCTGATCCACATGAAGCTAAGTCACAAACTAGATACGTTTTCACATGTGGTGGAACTGATACATCATGGGAATCTGTGAAGCAAACCTTGACTGCAACATCCTCAAATCATTCTGAAATCATTGCAATCCACAAAACAAGTCGAGAATGTGTATGGTTGAGAAATGTGACGAGTCATATCCAAGAGTCGTGCGGGTTAGCTTCATCAAAGGCCAAACCAACTATTTTATATGAAGACAATGTTGTTTGCATCGCGCAACTCAAGGAAGGATACATAAAAGGTGATAGGACAAAGCATATTTCTCCCAAGCTCTTCTACACACACGACCTTCAAAAAGGATGGCGATATCGACGTTCAACAAATTCGCTCAAGTGATAATCTGGCGGACTTATTCACCAAGGCATTACCAACATCGACATTCAAAAAGTTGGTACACGAGATCGGCATGCGTCGACTCAAAGATATTCAATTATTTCAAGTTCAGGGGAAGCAGTTGTACTCTTTTTCCTTCGACTAGGTTTTGTCCCATTGGGTTTTCCTAGCAAGGTTTTAATGAGGCAACATTTTTTGTTTTAGGGATTGGTCAATCAAGGGGAAGTGTTGTAAATATATCTATAAGATATATCTTATGTGTGTTGACCAAGAAATCTCCCTAAAACCCTAGCTTCCTACTTGTATAAATAGAGGCTTTTAGCCTCCATATTGAATACACTTCATTCGTATTCTCTACTTTATTCTCTCGCTTCTCTCTAGTTTATAACAAGGAATTCGTTATATATGCATAACGAATGAAAAAAATATGATATCTCTAAATAAATATTTATACGACCAAATGTAGGAGAAACTTTTTTATTTTAAAAAAAAATCAGTTCATGCTGTTAAAAACTAAATAGTTTGACTCTAATCCCCCCCACAATTAATAAGTTGAAGGGCATCATATATATAAATAAGTTAGTGGTTTGACTTTATAAACTGGAGACATGATTCGTTGAACATATATGGTCATATCTATAATTAATGGAGGTTTGGAATGAATAAAGACAGCAATTAATACGCTACAAAAAAATATTCATTTACGGAGGGATTAACCGACGGATTTTAATCACTCGATAATTACCGAGTATTTTGTGAAAAATATACCGAGAGTTATTATATTTTCGAATATACACCGATCATTTCTCGAAATAATACAGAGTATAAATTTTATTGAGGGATTAAATCTCTCGGTAATTATTAATTTTAATTTTATTTGGATTAAATCTAAATATAAATTAATAATTTTTTATTTTATCAATCATATTCAAAAGTATCATTTATATACATTAAAAATGTTATTTACACATATTAAAAGTGTCGTTTATAATAAATTATTTATTTTTTGAACAAATTATCATTTACATACATTAAAATTATAATTTGATATTATTAAAAGTGTTATTTATAATACATAGTTAAATAGTGTTATTTATATATTTTGTAAATGCCATTTACATATATAAAAAAGTATCATTTACGAAGTCAAATAGTGTCATTTTAATTACTTTTTGATATAAAAGTAGTGTCATTTACATATATATTGAAGGGGTAATTGCCCCTAAATACATTATCTTTCCCCATTTTCTGGAATTGCACATCACCTTTAAAATTCACCTCATAATACATCACCTTTATTTTTATTCTGAAATTGCACATGGTCAGCCAACCACCAACCGAAAAAATGATGTGGATGCCGGAAACGCCACATATACACGCCGGAAAAAAATTTAATTGATGTGGCAGCCATGTAATTTTTTTTTGCTATTAAATTCTAATTTTCAGAATATAGAATTAAATCACTAATTTCTCTAATCTCCAATTTCCCCCCAAATTTCCTAGTTTTACAATTTTCCACTTTTTACAATTGCCCTAGGGTCCAGACTTGAATTTCGATCCGCTCCACAATTGCCTTACCGTCCAGCGATCTGCTCCACATTGTCCTAGCTCCAGCGATTACACCAACACCAAGAAAGGCTCCAGCTCCGGCGATTACACTTGCTCTAGCGATTACACCAACTCGAACCCGCGATGAAAGCTCCGGTGCACGCGACGAATCGGCGACCAAGGCTCTGACGCACGGGACGAACCAAACAGGGAGACGAACGTGTCGTTGCTGATTTAACTTAGATTGCGATCTTTCCCCTAACATCAACTGCTAATTTGCATAGATTCCACAAACTCAATTAAAGCGAACAAGCCGACAATTTGAATTATTCATTATGCATTTGGCATGGGTTGCTTTCTTTATCTAGGGCCTACTGTGCTGAAAACTTAGTTGATATAATCATTTTTTGGCTGGTTTAAATGCATTTATTGTTGTCGTGTTGTTGATTATGGTAGAACTGCAGGGGTGATGGGAAATTGCTGTTTTTGTGGGATCTTGTGAGAGAATGTTGCGATCAGCGATGTCAGAAGGCCAACCATCGGGTTCGACGCAAGCCGATAAAGATCTGTCCGTTCGACAATTTGTTGCGAATGGGGAAATTGTAAAACTAGGGGATTTAGGGAAAAATTGGGGATTCGAGAAATTAATGCCTTAATTCTATATTCTGGAAATTCGAATTTAATCGCAAAAAAAAAAAAAAAAAAAAATCCTACATGGCTGACACATCAATTAATTTTTTTCCGGTGTGTATATGTGGCGTTTCCAGCATCCGCGTCATTTTTCCGGTTGGTGGTTGGCTGACCATGTGCAATTCCAGAAAATGAGGCGGATTTTAAATGTGATGTGCAATTCCAGAAAATGAGAAAATGTAATGTATTTAGGGATAATTACCCCTATATTGAAAGTGACATTTATTAAAGTTATTATTTATATAAAAAATAGCACTTCATTTGTCTCATTAGTAATGTCCTATTACTTTTGGACACATATATTAAGAAAAGTATAGTTAATGTATAAAGTAAGTTGGTGTAGATATTTAATGATTTGTTTAATAAGCTGGTGTATAAAGTAAGTTGGGCCCACCATTAATAATATTTTAAATGATTAATTTTTTACTAAAAAGAATATGATACATTACTAGTGAGACGTCTCAATATAGTAATTAGGACATTACTAATGGGACGGTGGAGTATCGTTTCATTAAATTAAGAAACAAATAATATTACACAAAATCTTGGGTACACCTGGGTGTACCGTACAATCGGGTTGACCCGTATCCATAATAGTATTATTTATATGGGTTGGGTCAGGATATGGATTCAAATCAGGGATGGATCAAAATTTTAGTGAAGGTATAACCCGGTTGTACGGTACACCCGGGTGTACCCAAAATCACCTCATAATATTATATTGAGTATCATATACTATAAATAAAATGTCATTTACTGTGAGTAAAGTGTCATTTATAATACACAATAATATATTTATTGTTAATTAAATTAAAAATAATTCAATATTGTGTTGAGTATCATTTACCGTAAATAAAAATATCATTTAGTGTGGGTGAAAGTGTCATTTACATATAAAATTAGTATCTTTTTATTAAGAAAATGATATTTTAAATGACACTTATAATATGATTTTATTATTATTTATAAATATTGATTGATGCCAAAAGCTTGAAGACCAAGCGCTAAAGTGGAGTACACCATGCGCTCATGCTCTAAAGGAGCGCATGAAAGTTTTTGTGTAAATAAAATTGAAGGAATCTATATAAATAGAGTATAAAAGATGAGTCCTTTACCTTCAAAATTTATCTCCCCTTTCATTTTTTTTCCAACATTTTTTTTTCTTTTTTAATTCTCTTTAAAAAATCGTTAACTTCAATTCATGAAAAAAAATATTCAATATGGATATTAAATTGAAAATCACAAGAAAATTTGTAATTGATGAAAAAATTATAAAAGATAAATTTGAAATGAAGAAGTTACAATCGTTTTAAGTGTCAAAAATCATTTTTGTTCTCCCAAATTTATCTATAATGGTGAACATTATACTTTTTTTTTTCATTTTGTTTTTGTTTGTTGGCGAAAACTTAGTAGTGCCATTTTTTTCTTTTAAATTTTTTTTACATGATTGATATTATTTTAAATTTAAATATGTTTAAATTATAAATAGTTTTTAATTCAATTAAGGAGCAAAAATTTGTATTAATTTTAATATGGATTTGTAAATAAAAATTAGCTATATATCTTAAAATTAACATTTAAAATATTATATAATTTATTTAATTATATGTACGAATTATTTATTTATTTATATAAACATCTTTGTTGTTATATTTTGCTTTTTATATTATTTATATTTTTTCTAAATTTTAATTAATTTTGAGCTATTTAAATATGAAGCTCTAATAATAATGCAATTTGGACTTTTAAGAGCCCAAAAAATTGTTATATTAAATGACACCTATTAATTATATTATATTGATGCATGGTTTAGCGTTATTTGCTCAAAATGAGATTGACTTAAATTATTTTATTTACATTCTATAAATTTAATTATTATTATTATACAATACTTTTTAAATTTAATATTATTATTTTCATCAATTTCTTCGTTACTTATATTTTTTTTCCGATTAAATTCAAATTGAATTCAACTTTTCCTCAAATTTCTCTTCTAAATGGCATACTTTCTTAAAGTAATTGAATAAGAACAATCCTCAAAATCTAGAATCCCTAAATCATTCTCAATCCCCAAAATCTAACCGAAGCGAGGCGGCGATGCAGATCCGGGGCGGCGCGGCGCTGAGGCGGTGGCGTGGTGAAGGACGGGGCTTGATGAAGAGGTGCTTCATCGAGACTCTGGTCGGAATCCTGCCGCCAGAGAAAGATTTCGTCCCCTGCAGCTTCCTGTTGAGAGCGGCGCGCGTGGCCGGCGTTGTGGGAGTGGAGGCCGGGAGCCGCGAGGAGATCGAGAGGCGCGT
This sequence comes from Salvia miltiorrhiza, assembly GCF_028751815.1. NCBI lineage: Eukaryota > Viridiplantae > Streptophyta > Magnoliopsida > Lamiales > Lamiaceae > Salvia > Salvia miltiorrhiza. Next base: position 324,495 of record NW_026651550.1, read on the forward strand.
TTCCCGACAGCTGGATGAGGCGCCGTCCTTCAAAGATAACTTCAGGAGGTTGAAGAGAGGGAGAAGGTCGTGGACGTCGATTGCGGAGAGAGAGAGGTGCGCTGAAGAGAGGAAGAGAGAGAGAGAGAGAGAGAGAGAGAGAGAGAGAGGAGAGGAGAGCGTGCAGAGAAAGAGAGAAGAGAGAGAGAAAAAAAAATGAGAGAATGAGATGAGGCTAGGGTTTGCCCATTTATATAGAAGGGTAATTTAGTACTTTAACACAAAAAGTGGGTATTTTTTATGTTTTTATTTGAGTGGGTAAAATTTATTTTTACTATATAAAAGTGGGTACTCTTATATATTAACACTATTTTAAATTATAAATTAATATAATTTTTTGTTACCAGTTAATATAATTTATAAATAATGATAGTATTACATTTTATATCTTCACATAAATTAAAATTTAATAAATAAATAAATATATCGTAACCCTGCATCGCACAAAAAGACGTACTAATTCGTTATAAATGTATAACTAATGAAAAAATAAAAGATATGCCTAAGTACATATATATACGACCAAATGTAGGAGAAACTTTTTTTTTTTTAAATAAGAAAATCAATTCATGCTGTTAAAAACTAAATAGTTTGACTCCAATCCCTCTCCCCCCTTCTTTTCTCAATTAATAAGTTAAGTCGCGCATATAGGTAGGTTACAGTGAGAATGACTATTTTTGTGAGAAATAAAAAAATAAATAAAATAATACAGTATATATTATTGAATAGGCTATTTGTAATGCAAATAACCGTAATTAAATTAATGAGTAAAATTTTTGCTCCCTATAAAGCTCAAACCAAAAATTGAATAACTACTCATACATTATCATCAACTTATTCAATACTATATATTGACTTATTCATATTAACTTGTCATTTTCATAATATATGATTATTTTAATTGAAACCATTCTCAACATTATATATATATATATATATATATATATATATATATATATATATATATGAGTGCGCTGCAATGAGACACTTATTTTTCGTGAGACAATGAGACCCTTGTTTTTCAATGAATAAGACATATATACTGATGAACAAGGGAGTATATACGGATGAACAATGCAGTATATACTGATGAATAATTAAATTTAAAATATTTCGCTCCCTCCAAAATTCGAACTCTGAGAAAAAAATTCGCCCTCTAGATACAATATCAGTCATAGGATTGATGAAATAAACGCACGAGATCGTGTTTAAGATCTCACTAAAAATAAGGGATCTCATTGGAGCGCTCTCATATATATATATATATATATATATATATATATATATAGGGGTGGGCTACCGTGAGAGCACATCTTAAAATAAGAAATAAGAGCAATTTTTAATGTATGAATTGTATGTAGAACACGTATGAATTCGCTGTATAAAGGTATGAATTGTGAAAAATAAATTTTGCTACCTTTGGGATTTGAACTCAGGACTATAAATCCATCTAACAGGATTACGAATCAACCGTAGATCTTGATGATCTAAGGGTTGAAAATGATTCTTATTTTATATCTTAAGAAATGCTCTTATTTTAGCCCTTCCATATATATATATATACTCCCTCCGTCCCATTAATAAAGACATAGGTCTTTTGGGCACGGAGATTAAGGAAAGGTAGATTAGTTGTTAAAGTGTTGTGGCCCACCACTATTAGTGTAGTTGATTAATGTCTTTATTAAACCCCAACTCTCTCTCTCTCTCTCATCTGCTCCGACCACCGCCGACCACCAGCGCCGCCGCCGCCGTCGACCACGAACGTCGAATCAAAATTTAGCACCAAAAATTGATTCAAAATTGCAAATCGAACCCAGAAACAATTGCAAATCAAACCAAGAGATAATCGAACCCACAAACAATTCCAAAAAATTTAGCACCAAAAATTGATTCAAAATTAACATCAAATTTGTAATAGCAGTGACGCCAGCCACGGACGTTGGCGGCGGAGGGAGGCAGTGGCAGAATTGGGGCGAGGAGATGGGCGGCGATAATGGAGGATTCCAGAACCAAGGCGGAGAGGGTCTTGCCCAAAATCGAACGCTTGCAAACCCTAGCCCCTAGCCCCCAGCTCTGCTGCCCTGCAAACCCTAGCCACTAGAACCAGATCTGTCGGAGAAGAGAAGAGAATGGGTGGCGGCTGTTCGGTCGGAGAAGGCGGCAGCGGCAAACATAGAGGTCGAGAAAGAGATGAGCGAGAAAGACGAGGGAGAACCGAGAGGGGAAGAGAGAGGAGTCGGACAGAGATAGATGCAAACAAGAAAGAAGGCGGTCGCGGCGCGGCCCCAGAGCCGCCGTCGGCTGGAGAAGGAGAAGCAGGCGGCGGCGGAGAAGGAGAAGAGAGGAGGAGGGGCGCCGCGCTGTTCGGTGAGGCTAGGGCTAGGTCTCGGCCCTCTGCCCCCGTCAGTGGTCGGAGAGGCGAGGGGCGCTCGGCGGTGTTCGGAGGCTTGCCGGAGAAGCTGGATTGAGAGAGACGAGAGAGTGAGAGAGGCGGAGAGCTGGATTGAGAGTGAGAGACGAGAGAGTGAGAGAGGCAAAAATAAAGTTAGGGTTTTTTTGTCTCTTATTTATACCATAATTAAGGTGCAATTGATTAGTGTATCTTATGCCCTAATTATTTCCTTTTTTGAAAATGTGTCTTTATTATTGGAACAGCCCAAAAAGGAAAGTGTGTCTTCATTAGTGGGACGGATGGAGTATATATATATATATATATATATATATATATATATATATATATATATATATATATATATATAGATAGATAGATAGATAGAGAGCGAGAGAGAGAGAGCGAGAGAGAGAGAGAAGGGTTCAATAGAGAATGCTAAATATTTAGAGAATAGAGAAATCGTGAAACAAAAACGAACAGATCTATAATTTTGATGAACAAATCAATGTACCGCATGAACAACAATTTGCCCCGAGTTCGAATCCTACTGGTGGCTACCGTGAAAACACTTCTTAAAATAAAAATAAAAACGTTTTTCAATGTACGAATTTTATGTAGAATACGTATGAATTCATCCAACATGGTTACAAATTGTGCAAAATAAATTTTTGCTACCTTTGGGATTCGAACTCAAGACCATGAATTCATGCAACAGGGCTACGAATCAACCGTAGATCTTGATGATCTAAGGTCTGAAAATTGTTTATATTTTATATTTTAAGAAGTGTTTTTATTTTAGCCCTCCCCTATATATATATATAGGCCAAGGTTCAATGAAGAAGGCTTAAATGTAAGAGAGAAGAGAAAAGTAATCTCATCCGTTGATCTTATCTAATCTAACGGACATGATTTATTCACGCCATGTTCAACGAATTTTTTCGTTGAACATATGGGGGGTCGAACCCTAGAACCCCCAAAAAATATTGTATATATTCAATATATTTGATGAATGTTCAACGAATTTTTTTGTTGAACATGGCGTGAATAAATCATGTCCGTTAGATTAGATAAGATCAACGGATTAGATTATTTCTCTATTCTCTCTTATATTTAGGCCTTCTGCATTGAACCTAACCATATATATATATATATATATATATATATATATAGGGGCGCGCTCCAGTGAGACCCCCTATTTTTCGTGTAACATGAGTACAATGAATAAGACATATAATACTAATGAACAAAACACATATCTAATGAACAAGATGTATATACTGATGAAAAATAAAATTTAAAAAATTCGTAATGAATAAGACATATATACTGATGAACAGGGCCGTATATACTGATGAACAACACAGTATATACTGATGAATAACAAAATTTAAAATATTCTGCTCCCTCCAGGATTCGAACCCTGCGAAAAAAAATCACCCTCCAGATACAATATCAGCCATATGATTGACAAAATAAACGCACCAGATCGTGCCCTAGATCTCACTAAAATTAGGGAGTCTCATTGGAGCGGCCCCCTATATATATATATATATATATATATATATATATATATATATATAGTGAGACCCCATATTTTTAGTGAGATCTAAGGCACGTTCTCGTGCGTTTATTTTATCAATCCTATGACTGATATTGTACCAAGAGGGCGAAATTTTCTCTCAGGGTTCGAATCTTGGAGGGAGCGGAATATTTTAAATATCGTTATTCATCAGTATATAATGCATTGTTCATCAGTATATATCTCTTATTTATTATAAAATTTTTAAATTTCGTTATTCATCTGTATATACTGTCATGTTTATCAATATATATGTCTTATTTATTGTATTCAGTGTCTTACGAAAAATATGGATCTCATTGGAGCACACCCACACACACACACACACACACACACACACACACACACACATATATATATATATATATATATATATATATATATATATAGGGGCGCGCTCCAGTGAGACCCCCTATTTTTCGTGTAACATGAGTACAATGAATAAGACATATTATACTAATGAACAAAACACATATCTAATGAACAAGATGTATATACTGATGAAAAATAAAATTTAAAAAATTCGTAATGAATAAGACATATATACTGATGAACAGGGCCGTATATACTGATGAACAACACAGTATATACTGATGAATAACAAAATTTAAAATATTCTGCTCCCTCCAGGATTCGAACCCTGCTAAAAAAATCACCCTCCAGATACAATATCAGCCATATGATTGACAAAATAAGCGCACCAGATCGTGCCCTAGATCTCACTAAAATTAGGGGTCTCATTGGAGCGGCCCAATATATATATAAGTTACTGGTTTGACTTTAAAAACTCGAGACATGATTCGTTGAACATATATGGTCCTATCTATAATTAATGGAGGTTTGGAATGAATAAAGAAAGCAATATTAGAGAGGAGAAAAAAGAATATACAATATAGTTAAAGTACCATTCGATAACCATTATCTTTTCTGAGAATCGAGAATGATGGGTAATATATAAAATTATGAATAACAAATGACAAGAGTGAATAATTAAATATAATATATGAATAACAGCCTTAGTTGATCTTTAATTATGCATGCGTTATATAACTTATATTTAATTATTCACGTTATGATATTCATGTATTTGTAAATGGTTCTCAGTTCTCCAAAAAAATACGATTCTCACGTAATTTCATCTACACATATATAGAGGGTCGCGTTCTATGAAGATCATTAAATATTCAAAGAAGAGAGACCAAATCTCATCCGTTGATCTTATATAATCTAACGGTCAACATTTATTCACGCCATATTCAACAAAAACCACAACCCCCAAAAAATCAGTATTTATTCACGCCATGTTCAACGGATTTGATGAACGTTCATCAAATCCGTTGAACATATCAGTAATTCCATCGAACGTTCATCAAATTTATTGAACATGGCATGGATAAATGTTGACGGTGTTAGATTAGATAAGATCAAAGGCTGAGATTTGGTCTCTCTTCTTTGAATATTTAGTGAGTTAAAATAAAATCATCTCTTAGAACATAAAATAGGAATTATTTTCAACCCTTAGATCATTAAGATCTACGATTGATTCATCATCTTGTTGGATAAATTCATGGTTCGAGTTCGAATATTATAGGTCGCACAAAAATTATTTTTCGTAATTCATACATTTACACAACGAATTCATACATGTTTTACATAGAATTAATACATTTTAGCTAATTCGTATTTCATATATTAAGAAGTGTTTATACCCTAACTCTCCCCTATATAAAATAAGTTCTAGTGAGATTGTTATTTCCGTGAAGAGTGAGAATAATTAAATAAACAATATATATAGTGTTGAATAACGATATTAAACAAATAAGTACAATTTTTTCCGTCCCCTTCAAGTAAAATATCAGTCATATGTTACATTAAATCAACACCTACAAATCAATCGAAGATCTCACCATATATGAGGGATCACATTGGAACCATTCTCGAATAATGGTTCCAATGAGATCCCTCATATATGGTGAGATCTTAGATTGATATGTTGGTTCTAATGAAATCCCTCATATATGGTGAGATCTTATATTGATTTGTAAATACTGATTTAATGTATCGTATGACTTATATTTATCTGGAGGGGAGAAATTTTTATTTGAGTTCAAATCTTGAAGGGACCGAAAATTTTATTAATTTTTTTAATATCGATTTTCAACAATATATACTGCTTTATTCAACACTATACATTGTCTTATTTATTAGTCTCATAATTTCAAGAAAAACAACGATTTCACTTATATACATATAATTAAATTTTGAATATTAAATCGTATATCATAATTTTAAAATCGTAATTATTAATTGAATAGAGAAAAAATCTTTATATTTACACTATAAAAAATCAAATTCAACTGTTAAATTTTGAAGCCAAATATTTAAATGAAACTTATTTAATTTGTAATACATACATAGACCAAAAGTGATGACGGGGTGGGAGGTGGTTTGGGAATAAACAATAGCTGAGAGCGTAGTTGAGATAACAAGTAATAATGCAAAAAGTAGAATAAAATAATTAAGCTTGGCTGGTCATTGACTTTTTATTTTTTATTTCATGACGTTTTGTTTTTTTAAATCAAATCATTAACAATCAAGCCACGAACCCTCCGTCTCGCTTTCTACCTCGTTATATTGTATGCAATATGCCCTCCCCTCACTCACTCCATCTCAACCACTCCTCTCTCTCTCTCTAGCTCTAGCTCTCTCTCCCCTTCATATCATTTCTGATCATCATCATCGATTAATCCTGGATCCATCTCCCGGATTTTCCACTCCTTAATCCCAATTTTATAAAACCCTTCCGAGCATGTAATCTTGTATTCTGCAGATTTCTAGCTTCAAAACAAAAAAGAAGAAAAAAAAAAAACATTTTTACTGAATTCCATATATCCATCTCTTATTTGCTGGTTGCAGATTAAGCTGGATATCTTAGATTCTCGTATTCCGTAGCCGCATCTTTATAAAAACCTACCAAATATGTAACTTCACCACCGCCATATATAACAGCACATCTTTATCCTCAAAAAAAAAAAAAAAAAAAGTCTTCGATTACTTCTGAGTAGGAATCGCGATCGATCTGGATAGAATTCAGCATCTCGTGTAGCGCCAACTTTATAAAATCCTGCACAGCATGTAACTGTAGCCGCATCCACCTTCTATTGCACAGTTTACTGCTTTTTTCAAAAAAAAAAAAAAAAAAGAGATCTAGAGAGAGAGAATGACCGGGGACTACGAAGCTGGGACACCGACGGTGTCTGCACCGGCGACGCCGGGGACACCGACGCCTCTGATGTCTTCGCTGCGGGTGGACTCACTGTCGTACGATCGGAAGTCAATGCCTCGGTGCAAGTGCCTGCCCCTTGACGCGCCCACTTGGGGCGCCCCTCACACATGCCTCACCGACTTCTCTGTGCCTGATATCTCACTCACTCGCAAGGTACTCACATTTCTATCTCTCTCTCTCGAGCTCTCTGTTGGTCAATCATATTAGTGTGATTGCTTTCGTCTTTTTGTGTTGTGCGGGGTCCACTTTTCCATCTGAAATTTATACAAAGCGGCATTAGCACAAAACACATACATGGTGAAACATTGGGGTCATATTAGTCGTATTTGTCGGTTAATGCACATGATTAGTGGACGTAAAATTTTTAGGCATCGGCTACACCTATTACCCGATTAATGGATCGTAATATTTGTAATACTCGAATAATTTATCATATTGTAATTTATATATTTAATTACCTATTAAATTTGTAGTGAATTATTTTTCTTTTCTTGCAATTTTGATTTTGTGTCTTGAATTTTATTGTTTTTCTTGTTATGTTAAGCTATTTTTTATTTTGAGACTTATGACATGAATTGTGAGTTTTGGAATACAAAAGTCATTGAGCGTTTTGGGACTCCGTATTATAATCTCTTTTACTTGATTCAATAGCTCACATTTTTTTATTTGAACATTTTATTTTAACATATCGCTTTCTGAAATGAAAAATCAATGCATAATAAATATTTTCATATCATTCATTATTTACACCGAATGTCATTATGTTTCACAAATAATTGTCTTTCTTTTCACTTAAAAAAGAACATGTTCTTTTCGCTTTCATACTTTTTTTATGAATATACTCTAAGAGTGCGTTTATTTTGGTTGTAAAATTTTCATTGAAAAATAATGGATAAGAAAATATTATCTTTTTCTTCTTATTTGATCATATATTTATTAAAGATGAAAAGATGAGAAAATGTTGGATAATATTTTCACACTTCCTACCATAGGATAATATTATCCAGCATTGAAGAGAAAATGAGTGAAAAGGAGTTGTCTAAGAAAATATTCCATCTTGCGCGAAGAAAATTTTCCATTATAGTAAATATGTAAAAATGTTGAAAAATTGGTGAAAATATATTTTTTCTCTCATTTTCCATCAAAGTAAACACACCCTAAAAGAATTACTTTTTCTCTTATGTTTTATTATAAATTATTTATTTCTTAAAATTAATGCACAAGCCTTATGATCTATTGAATTGGGATGAAGGGAGTAATATTTTGAGATTTGTTGATGTGAATTGTGATTTAAGAATGATGTTTGATTATTGGTTAGTGAAACTTCGTGTTTATTTTTTTATATCAGTTTAACCTAATTGATTATATGACTAACTAAATACCGTCCGAAATTAAATTGAATATAAAAAAATCATTTAAATCCAAGTATTGATTTCTATATTTCGGATTCGAATTACTCATACCAGCCATCCATCACCCATAGTGAAACAAATCAATCCTTCTCAGCTACCCCACCAATTCATAACTTGCTTCAATTATTTAATTACTTAGAATTGCAGATCTTCTCAAATCAACTTCTTTTTATACAAATTAATCTTCTACTCCCTCTCAGCTACCCCACCAATTCATAAGTTGCTTCAATTATTTAATTACTTACAATTGCAAAATCCTCTCAAATCAACATCTTTTATACGGCTTTATTTGATGCGTGCGTACGTGTAAAATTAATTTGTATACAATTAGGGTGTGTTTTCTTTTTTGTTGCAATTTATCATAAGAAAAATGAAAGATAAAAAAAATGAAAATATTTTATCATATTTTAGTGGTCTTTACTTTTCTAGTCCATGTTCTCTAAGATAGAAAAACATGAGAAAAAAAAATCACATTAATACCACAATATTATCATCAATTGAAGTGAAAATGAATGAAAATGGATTGCCGGAAAAAAATCATCTTCCTTGAAAAAAAATTATCTATCCTTAGAATGAAAAAAATGGTGAAAATGAAGTATTTTCCGCCTTTTTCATAAGAGAAAACGCACTCCTGTAACATAAGAAGCATTTATAACACAGTTTTCTTGAAGTTTGTTTATTCTGCTGTTGTCGTAGATAGTAGGACTTGTTTTATGAAATTGGTAAATATATTTCACATAATTATATATTGTCGTATAAGAATAATTGAGAGAGGTGAAATAGCAGATTGATGGGTTTTGGTTGGAGCAGCATGGTATTATTTGATTATATGGTGATGTGATACAAGTGAATCACCTATTTTTGACAATTATACATATTGTTGTCTGTTATGGTATCTGCATTCATGTGACGCCTATAGAGATGGGCGTAGAGGGCCGTCGTGCCTATGGCCTTTTCGCATTTCCCCTGGCCCCCTTTCCGCGATGTTTGTTTTCTATCAATAATTGTATTTAAAAGAATGTGTGTTTGAAAGATATTGCAGCAAATGTTGACTTAGGGTGCGCATGAAATTATTGATGTGTAGTGAGAATGATGGGTTGTGGTTGTGCAGCTGGGAGCAGAGTTCGTGGGCACATTCATCCTGATATTTGCGGCGACGGCGGGGCCGATAGTGAATCAGAAGTACAACGGCGTGGAGAGCCTGATCGGGAACGCTGCGTGCGCGGGGCTGGCGGTGATGATCGTGATCCTGTCGACGGGGCACATCTCCGGGGCGCATCTCAACCCGTCCCTCACCATAGCCTTCGCGGTTCTCCGCCACTTCCCCTGGGTTCAGGTGCCGGCCTACATTGCCGCCCAGGTCTCCGCTTCCATCTGCGCTTCCTTCGCTCTCAAGGGCGTCTTCCACCCTTTCATGTCCGGTGGCGTCACCGTCCCCTCCGTCAACACCGGCCAGGCCTTCGCCCTCGAGTTCCTCATCACCTTCAATCTCCTCTTTGTTGTCACCGCCGTCGCCACTGACACTCGCGCTGTTGGAGAATTGGCGGGAATTGCTGTTGGAGCTACAGTCATGCTCAATATTCTGGTGGCAGGCCCGTCCAGCGGCGGCTCCATGAATCCCGTGCGCACGCTGGGGCCAGCGGTGGCCGCAGGCAATTACAAGTCCATATGGATATATCTGGTGGCTCCCACTCTCGGAGCTATTGCAGGGGCCGCCATCTATACGCTCGTCAAGCTTCGTGGAGAAGAAGAGGAAGTGACCCGCCCGGTCAGGAGCTTCCGCCGCTGACACTCCTCCGTCGTCGTGTATTGTTGTTATGGTTGTTGAATAAAGGCCAGGGACGACTAGACAATATACATATATGTATTGGTTATGGTGATCGCCCTGATGAATAACTTGCTCTCACACTCCCCACCTGTAACATCTTCTTCAGGGGAGGGGAAGGGACTTTATGCTACGATTATTATGAATGTGGATTTTTATTGTGTGTTACCTGCTATGTCTTTTTCTTTCAAACTCAACTCATCATTATCCTCTACCTCCTCTTATTCTTCTTCACTCTTGTACATTATGTTTCTTCTTCTGATGGAATATAAGGTGTGATAATAATTGAACAGCACAAATAGAGTATGATCATATTCATACCCATGACTTCAATTACAAGTCCCCCACTGATTGATGCTTGAACTGAGTTGGGTAGGGAGAGCAGCACCCCAGGCACTCAAATCTGGCAAAGATCCTGTCAAAGCCAGATAGTTTTCTCCAGCACTCTTTGCCATCTTCTTCCAATTCACCTGACAAACACATCAAAACAATCATAATTGGAACTCAACTTCAAACAATTCTAGGTCTACTCTGGAAAGTATTATACTTGATGATATGGGAAGATATAGTATATCCTAATGTAAGACCTCAAAAAAATACAAGTGGAAGATAAAAAGCAACTCTACTTGTCCAGGAAAAGCTTCACATAGGGCCCTAATTGTTGCATTTAGTTTCCAAGAAGCATCATCATCTTCAGCAGGCAATGCACCACCACAGTTCACCATGAAGCGCCCGCCAGGCATCAATTTGTCACAGAGTTGTAACCAAGTAGCAGCCTGATATATGAAGAACGTATCAAATAATTTTACAAGGTTTCATAGGATATATCATGCCCAAGTTATGTTCTAGGCCCCCAACTGATCAAAATATCTTGGCATGAAAGATTCATCAACAAAGACAAGGAAGAAGACATGACCTGTTCCAACTGTGGCAAAACCTTCCCCTCAGCAAACAGATCGACTATGATACCTGCAGTGTGCAGAACAGGCATAAGTTAGTTACCTTTTATACACAACACAACTAACTAACTATATAGATATATATTGTGCAGTGCAGACCTGCATATCCTCCAGAAATAGCAGCTTCGGGAGTGAAAACATCACCGATGTGAATATTAAGTACTCCTCCCTCTATAGTGTGCTTCTCCAGCTCCGACAGTCCAAAATAGTCTCTTGACTTGTGTATTAACTGCCAGAAATTCAGCAAACTATAAGGATCAACTAGTCATTCACATTTGTAGTGGAGAGGATTAATTATTACAATTTGATCAATCTCCCATCCTTCAAGCTGCAACGAGGGCCACAAATCAAGCATCAAATGCGCAGCTGTTCCTCCACCCTGACAATTTCCAACCAACCCATCAATTCAATGCTTCACCTTCACATCAAACAAAACTACTCACTCCCATTACCAAGCCAAAGATTGCAATAGGACCCGCAGGAACCACAGCCGGCAATGCACCAAACTCATCCTGCAACAATTTGTACCAACTCAACAAATGGTCTCTCCATCATCACCTACACGCTACAACCACAACTAAACATACCCAATAGGAACCAGTCCATTTACTTTCTTTGTTAAGCATGCTATGCACGTTATCTGCAAGTAACATGCGCATTCCTCATCATTTATTAACAAATTAATTAAACGCTGTAGAGTGGAAACCGAGACGCGTACGAGTGGAGTCGAGAAGCAGAAGCCTTGATTTCGGAGTGTCGACGATTACAATATTGTTGTAACTGCTCTGGACGGCCGTCAGCACTTGGAATTCTTCTTCTTCTTCTTGCTGGGCTGCTGCAGGCTGCAACACAGCTTTCGCCTTTTTGCTAAATCTGCATAATTTCTTGCAATTCTTGCGACTGCGATCAACAAATGCAACAATAGAAGGTGTTGAGGCTGGTGTGTACGCATTGGCGGAGGAAGAAGAAGAGCAAACGGCGGGAGGCCATCGCAAGGCAATCATGATTTCAATGAATGGTGGTGATTGATAGAGATTGGATATTTAAACAAAGTATAATTCTTTACATATATATATAGCCCATTTTTATTCATCATACAACACCATCTAATAAAATAATAAAAATAGGGTTAATAGCCGAAAAATACACAAACTTTCAAGAAATTTGCATATTGCACATGACCTTAAAAAATAGCCCCAGAATACACCACCTTTTAATTTAGTTGCAAATTGCACCCGCGTTTACTACCACCTTGATCGGTGGTGACGTGGCTGTCGGATTTTGTTGACGTGGACGATTTTTCGATGTAGGAATACGACGTCGTTTTGTTGTTACATTACAACACCTAAAACGACGTCGTTTTGTCAAATATTTTAAATAAAAAAAAGAAGAAGAAAAAAGAAAAAGCTTCGCGTTGTTCTGCCAAGTCTCCTCCGCCGCTCACCTGCTGCTTCACCCCGCAGCCCCCGCCGCCGCCGCCTCCGCCTCCGCCGGGTGGTCCTACTCGAACTTGGGGCTGAAGATTATTGTTGATTGTTGAGTGATTTGGGGCAAGAAGCCGTTGTTGTAGTCGGAGTGTGGAGAGAAGGGGGGCTTTGGGTTGGGCTCGGCGCCGGCGGCCTTCCTGCTATGCGGTCGCCGGGAATCGACGAGCAGGAGGCCGCGATTTGGGGATCTAGGGTATTGGCGGCGGAGGTAGTGGTGGTGCCCTCATTTTGTCATTCCCAAGCACCGCAACCACTGATGCCTTATTCCTATCTCTCCATTGCGCAGTGCTGTGTAGTCGTGGGTGGACGGGGAGACGGCGACGCCTAGAGAGAGAAGTAGAGGACGGGGATGTGAAGGGAGGGCGGGGAAAGGATGAACGCGGCGTCATTGTTGGAGATGAGGGGTTTGAGTGGAGGCGGCTCCAGATCTGGAAGGGTGGAGGTGGCGGTTGAGTGGAGGTGGAATGGGGGGGCAGCGGTTGAACGACGCTGCTCCCTTCGCGGTTGATGTCGGAGAGGCGTTCCTCGCCGGAGAAGCAGGGGGCGGCTCCAGATCTGGAAGGGTGGATGTGGCAGTTGAGTGGAGGAAGGAGGCGGCAGGGAGGATTTTTTTTTTTTAGTAAATTCTTCAAAATATCAAAACGACGTCGTTTTGCCCACGTGGCTTGCCAACATGTAAAAAAAGCCACGAGTAATGTCATGTAATGTTAAATATTGTCCACGTCATCGCCGGTCAAACTTAAGAGCTGCCGAAACTTTCACCGTGTGCAATTTACGACTAAATTAAAAGGTGGTGTATTCTGGTGCGCCTATTTTTGAAGGTCATGTGCAATATGCAAATTTCGTGAATGTTCGTGTATTTTTCGGCTATTAACCCATAAAAATATTACTAATAAATAAGTACTCTTTCCATCCCATCACAAATGTCTCACTTTTCATAATGGGATGTCCCATTCTTTTTTTGGCAATATATTCTCTCTCTATATCTAATATTTAAATAATTTTCACCAACCCACTTTATCTACTTTCTACGCATTTCTTAATCTTAGTGTCCACAAGTAAGGGGACATTTGTAATGGGACGAAGGGAGTGTAATATTATAAGAGGTGATTTTGGGTACAACCGGATATACCGTAGAATAGAGTTGTCCCCACTTAGACCCTGGTCCACACCCTAATTCAATTATCATACTTATAAATATAATTAAAAAATTAATTTTAAATTGATATATGTGAATTGAATACTGAAAAAATAAAAAGTAAGAAGAATTCACAATTATAAAATTTGATATTATGAAAAGTAAAAAAAAAAAGTATGTTAAAAAGTATAAAATAATATAAAATAATTATAAAATAGATTTATTCAAAAATGATGAGAGAGGAGTGAGAAATTTATAAAATTTTAATATTTAAACAAATAAATTCTTTACATTTTAAATTGTGCTAATATATCAAAGTACCCACTTTCTTATAACAAAAATAAATTTTACCCACTCAAATTACCCACTTTTTTGTTGAATGGACTAAATTACCCTTCTATATAAATGGGCAAACCTAATTTTCTTTCATTCTCTCATTTCTCTCTCTCTCTTCTCTCTCTCTACTCACACGCCCTCTCTCTTCTCTCTCTTTCTCTCGATCATTCCCTTCACCACGCCGCCGCCGCATGCTCCCACGGCCACCACCGCCAACTCCGTCCTTCACCACGCCGCCGCCAACTCACCAAACCCGATTTCGACAGGCTCACCGGCAAATCCTCTCTCTTCTCCACCTCCAAGAGGCCGCAGCTCAAAATTTCGGTCTACTCCGGCCGCCGCGGCGCTACCTGTGGAGTCAGCTTCGACCGATTGCTGGGGAAAATTGTCGTGCCGCTGGATGTGGTGGCGGCGGAAGTGACCACCACAGGCTTCGAGAAAACCAAAGTTGTGGCGGCGCTGGGGTTCGAGAAGACGAAGGTGGCGGCGAAGAAAGTGAAGGAGGGGGCCACTGTCGGCGTCAATTGGGTGAAACTCAAGTACAACAAAAGCAAGCTGTTCCAGAAGAAATATGGGGAGAATTTTACCCTAATTTTGCAGGATGGTTGTTTCTGATTAAATCGATTTGTTTGCAGTTTCCTTGTTCGTGATTTGTGGGGATTTTGCTGTGATTTCGTTTGAGATTTGTTTCATTTATCGAAAATTCTTGGGAAGTTTTAGTTCAGATTTAATCATGTGTTAGAATTTAATTCAGATTTGTTGTTGCGAAATGCAATTTTCCTCTTATTTTTATTTTTTATTAATTTTCCTCAAGTTTATGAATTCACAACTGAATTATCGGCGTTGGTTGTGAATTCACAATTGAAATAGTTTTAATTGTGAATTCAAGTTTTATTGGTTGTGAATTCAAAACTTGAAAAAATGTTGGTTGTGAATTCAAGTTTTATCGGTTGTGAATTCACAACTTGAAATAGTGTGGGTTGTGAATTCACGCGAATTCACAACTAACACTATTTCAAGTTGTGAATTCAAACTTTAAAACTTGAATTCACAACCAATACTTGTTATTTAGTTGTGAATTCGAGTTTTAAAGCTTGAATTCACAACCAAAATTTATTTGATTGTGAATTCACCGGTTGTGAATTCGTGGGTATTTGTAAAAAATGTATATGTAAGGGTAAAATGGTAAATGTGAGTATTTTTTAAAGTTTTTATATTAGTGGGTAAAATTTATTTTTACTATATAAAAGTGGCTATTTTCAAAATCCACTCTTTTAAATTTAATATTTACATAAAATATATCAAATTAAAGCTCTTATCGTAACCTTTAATTTGATATGCATATTAAATATTTTATAATTAATTAAATTTTACAATTTTAAAAAGAAATAAAACAAAAAAAAATAAAAAAGTTAAAGAAAAAGAAAAAAATATGTATAATTTACAAATAAAACTTTAATTTTATTATAACTACAAATTACGATTCAATTCTCAAATTGATTAGAAATTGGTTTCAAATTGAAAATTATGTTTTTAATATATTATAGTCATAGATTATAGATATAGATTATTGTTTCTTTTTGCATAAAGGAATCCTATATTTTGGGAATAAGCCAAACCAAGATTTTTTTAAATCACGAATTGGTCTTTAGCTAAACTGATCCCTATATTTTGGGAAGAGGCCAAACCAAGATTTTATAAAATGACGAATTCGTTGTTGAGCTAAACTGATCCGTATAATTTGGGAATAAACCAAACCAATATCATGATTAATTCATTTTGGGAGTATTTATTTATGAATTGACCCGAAGTATTTTGAATCCAGTATAAAAAAAATAGCTCACCTCATAGGCCAATTCAAATCTATAAATACAGTACAAATGTTAATTTCAAATAAGACAAGTTTTCAGAAAAAAGAAAAGTAGATTTTGGTGGGACATTTTTCTCTCTGGCGGTTCATCGAAAATCAAAGTTGGAATCAGTTTTTTTTTTTTTTTTTTTTTTTTTGCAGGAAATCAGCTTGTGATAGTTTCGGTACAACATTCCCAACTTTCTCTACAATAAGTTTTCAGATATTGCAAATAAGTAATTCTTACACCAATGTACATCATTAAATAATTAGTAGGAGCATGCTAGGATTGTAATCTATGAAGTATTGTAAAAAATTTAGATAATTCAAGATAATAGATTCTCTAGCAAAAGAAGAATAATTAAATTTATAGTAGTTTCACTCTGACCATGGCTAACATCTCCACAATTCAATGAATTGAGGAGGTGCAACTCTTGACTTCAACTTCATGCTTTATCTGTTTCTATGCTTAAGATTTTGAAGCATTTATTCTTATTATGACTTATGAGAGTGAAGTAAGTTTTTGCAGGTGAAAATGTACACAGCAGGAGGTCCTCCAGTTACTAGGGAATTTAATCCGGTAAGATCTTCCAAACATTATTCATGAAACAAAATTGCATTTTATAAATTTAGTCGAAAATGGACTTGAGAATTCTTGGTAGCCAGGAAAAACTTCTAGTAATCCTCTTCTATATCTGTGAATCTTTACTCATTGCTTGAACTGGAGTGGAGTGATTAATATTACAGGAGAATATACCCATCGAAGAAGTCTTCAATCGCCTCGAATGCACACCACAAGGGTTGAGCACCAACCAAGTTCAAGAAAGATTGGATATATTTGGATACAACAAAATCAATGTTAGAACACCTCTTGACATACTCATTTAACTATTTTAGCTCCTTCTCATCCTTGCTCATTGTTTATAGGAAAACAAAGTTGTCAAGTTTCTTGGGTTTATGTCGAACCCTGTATGTTGGTTGATGGTAATAGCAGCTTTGGTGGCCATTGTTCTTGGAAATGGAGGGGTATTAATATTTACCCACCTCTCATTTCAACTCCCTTGTATTTATAATCCCAAATTTATAAAGCATTCTTCATTCGAGATTAGGGACAGAGAGAGATGAAGAAATCAAAAACTGAATCTTGGAAGTTGTTGTTATTCCCTGCAGGGTAAGCCACCTGATTATCCCGTTTTCATTGGCATCATCGTGTTGCTCATAATCAACTGCACGATCTGTTTCATCGAGGAAGATAATGCTGGAAAAGCTGCAGCTGCCCTCATGGCTAGATTGGCTCCAAAAGCCAAGGTTTGGTGATGCTTTTCATTATACCATCATCTGAAGCTTGGGAAACAAGTCTGATTTCGTGTCCAGGTTCTACGAGATGGAAAGTGGAGCGAAGAAGAAGCCGCGACTCTGGTTCCTGGTGATATAATTCGTATCAAAACCGGGGACATTATTCCGGCTGATGCACGCCTTTTGGAAGGAGATCCTCTTACAGTAGACCAGGTGCTTAAGAAATCTCCTCATATTTCTTGCTGTATTGATTTGCTACCTCTTATTTACTGCTTTTGGGTGTGTGCAGTCTGCTCTAACCGGAGAGTCTGTCCCGGTTACTAAGAATCCCGGTGATGGGGTATACTCGGGCTCAACAAGTAAGCAAGGAGAAATTGAGGGCATCGTCATAGCAACTGGACTGCACACTTTCTTTGCCAAAGCTGCTCATCCTGTCGACAACACTGACCAGCTCGAGTGTTTCCCGAAGGTGTGTGTGCATTGCAAACGAAGATGATTAGGCTCGTTATTGGAGTACACTAAATGTTGGTTTCCTCCAATGGCCAGGTTTTGATCCCAATAGTGAACTTATGCTGCTTGTGTATTGGAGTTGGGGTGTATATTGGTATGATTGTGTTGGTGACCATCCAGCATAGGCCGTATCGCCTTATGATAAATAGTTTTCTCGTGTTGCTCATTGGAGTGATCCCTATTGCAATGCCAAGCGTTCTCTCTGTCACCATGGCTATTGGATCACATCGCTTATCTCAACATGTATGAAGTTTCACAGCCTGAATATCAAAATATTGAATAATATGTTTCCATTTGGTAACTCAGGGTGTTATAACCAAGAGAATGACTGCAATCGAGGGACTGGCAAGAATGGATGTCCTCTGCACTGATAAAACAGGCACTCTCACTCTCAACAAGCTGACTGTGGACAAGAACATGATTGAGGTACTTCTCATGAACATCAAATGCACCAAATAATGTGCTAACTTCTTTTCCTGGCAGCCCTTTGCCAAGGGAGTCGACAGGGACGCGGTGCTCCTGATGGCTGCAAGAGCTTCGAGGCTGGAGAAGCAAGATGCAATTGACACTGTAATCGTCTCAATGCTGGGAGATCCAAATGAGGTATCATCTTTTTACACACTACTACCTTGATGATGATAGATCCATGCTTGAAACTGGTCTGTTTAAGGCGCGAGCCGGGATCACAGAGGTACATTTCCTTCCATTCAATCCAACAGACAAGAGAAGTGCTCTGACATACACAGATAAGGCCGGGAAAATGCACAGGGTTAGCAAAGGTGCACCGGAGCAGGTAACAACGTCTTACTCTTATCAATTGCTATGCAAGGGCTGACATTCTTTACCCAACCTTTCTAGATTCTCGACTTAGCACACAACAGATCAGAAATCAAACAAAGGGTGCATACTATAATTGACAAGTTTGCAGAGCGTGGACTCCGGTCCCTTGGAGTCGCTCGATAAGAAGTTCCTGCTGGCACTAAAGACAGCCGTGGTGGCCCTTGGGAGTTCGTTGGCCTTCTCCCGCTTTGTGATCCTCCTCGTAACGACAGTGCTGAGACGATTTGGAGAGCTCTTGAACTTGGTGTGAGTGTAAAGATGATAACAGGTGGGACACATGCTCCAAAAAATATCAGTTATGGCATGATCATGATCAAGAACACAACTAGAATATGGGTAAACTTCTGCAGGTGATCAATTGGCGATTGCTAAGGAGACAGGAAGAAGGCTTGGGATGGGCACAAATATGTATCCTTCATTATCTCTTCTTGGTGATTCCAGGGATGAGGCTAATGCGTCTCTACCCCTAAACGAGCTCATTGAGAAGGTCGATGGCTTTGCTGACATCTTTCCCGGTATGCATCCTTATGCATCATTGGCTTCATTTTTCTCTCAAATCTGATTCCAGTTGATCACCTGCAGAGCACAAATACAAGATTGTGAAGAAATTGCAAGATAGAAAACACATCTGTGGGATGACTGGTGACTGCGTGAATGATACCCCTGCCCTCAAAATAGCTGACATAGAGATTGCTGTGGCGGATTCGACATACGCTGCATGTAGTGCTTCTGATATATTTTTGACCGAGCCTGGTTTGAGTTCGATCATCAGCGCTGTGCCAACAAGCCGTGCCGTTTTCCAAAGAATGAAGAACTACGCGGTGATGACACCAGTAATCGTACTTGTTTCTTTTAGTTATCAGGCAGAAAGAGACTAATAGTTTCCATCTCTTTTCCCAGATTTACGCGGCTTCCATCAGCATACGCATGGTGGTAAGGAGCTTTATTTGAACATATATGATCTACATAATACTGAACATGAATTAAAAGAATGAAATTTGTTGTGTTGCAGCTGGGATTTATACTGCTTGGCGTGTTTTGGAAATTTGACTTTCCTCCATTCATGGTGCTCGTGATTGCCATCCTCAACGATGGTGAGTCATATTCTTGATCTAGGAAGCATACTCGAAACAAACAGCTCTTTATTTGCTCTTTTCATCTCAGGTGCTATGATGACAATATCGAAAGACAGGGTGAAACCTTCTCCATTTCCAGAGAGTTGGAAGCTGAGTGAGATCTTTGTACCTGGGTTAGCCCTAGGAAGTTACATGGCTCTAATGACTGCAATATTTTTCTGGGCCACCTACGAAACGGATTTCTTCCCAGTAAATCCATTCTCGAAAATCACTATTGTTGAAGAGTTTAGTTTTAAATTAAAGACTCCTCCTTTGTCCGTGCAGAACCATTTCAACATACAAAGCTTGAACAAGCACCACCTCAACATGTCGGATCCCTCACAAGCCGATCCACTCAATGAGATGATGGCATCTGCAGTTTATCTTCAAGTCAGCACGATCAGCCATGCCTTGATCTTTGTGACTCGTTCGAGGGGATTTTCTTTCCTCGAACGCCCTGGTCTCCTGCTTGTGACTGCTTTCCTTATTTCACAGCTGGTAATCTGCAGTTTCATGCATCTCTTTACAAGTTTCAAACTTAGATATTTACCAAACATTTCGGTTTGATCAGATTGCAACTGTTATAGCTGCCACTGCAACAATAAAATTTGCTGGGATTAGAGGCATAGGTTGGAGGTGGACAGGGGTGATCTGGCTGTATAATACGGTGACGTATATGCTTCTTGACCCCATCAAATTTGCAATTGGATATGCTCAGAGTCGAAAAGGGTGAGTTGATTGTCATAATACTAGAATAAAGAACGGTAAGTAAAATAGTGATGTGAATCAAGTGATTGTTTGGTGTTGGATGGACAGCCAGCAACATTGTCCGAGAAGAGCGGATTTACAGAACTTAATATCATGGCAGCAGAAGCTTAAACGACGTGCAATGATAGCAAGGTTAGCTTCTAGGGTTGGTTGGATTGAAGATGTTTTGCATCATCTAAGAATGTATGGTGTTGCTAATTTTGCAGGCGGTGAGAGAGTGGACATTGATGCCATGAACTAGCACTACACTGTTTAAACATCTCTCTCTCTCTTTTTTTTCTTTATATTATCGTTTTCTTCTATCCCTTGTTTTCACACGATTCTGTAGCTTCTGAAGTTGCCGTCAAAGAAGCAACATATTTTAGTTGTTGAGATAAACAAGTTTCAATATACATTATAGTTCAAGAAAACAACATTATTGTTTCAAGGGTTTTGAATGTTAAGTGAAAAAGGTTCTTAATTTGTACTCCTTCGGTCCCACGAAGCATGACACAGTTTCATTTTTGGTTTGTTCCACCAAGCTTGACCTGTTTCTAAAAATGACAAAAAAATTACTCCCTCCGTCCCAATATTGTTGGCCACATTTTCTTTTTGGTCTGTCCCATTATTGTTGGCCACTTTCTAAAATAAGGAAAAATTAGACTTAATTAAAGACCTTAATTAACTCACTAAATAAACCCTAATTATACCCTACTTAAACCTATTTTTTGGCATCATTTCTTTTCAACCTAGCCGTAACCCTTCGTCTCTCTCTCTCTCATCGGTCCAACCCTAGCTGCCAAACTTCGGCTCTCTCTCACCGTCGAATCGCCGATTGAACGACGATTACCCCTCTGAATCTAGGGGTTTCTCCCTTGGTTCCCCGATTAATTGCCTGTGTCTGTCCTTTTCGGCTCGTTTCATACGCTGCGATGAAGAAACACACATTTTGGTTCGACGAGTAGGCGTCTCCGGAGCCCGTCGCCTCTCTGAGCGGCGTCCTATTGGCCGCACCTCCCTCCGTCGATTCTCCGTTGTTTCGGCGGAGATTGTGCAGCAAGGGCTCCTCCTTTCGCCCTGCCGCCTCCGTTGACTCGCCGGCTTCACCGGAGCTCGTCGCCTCTCCGAGCGGCGTCCTGTTGCCGCAAGCACATCCCACCGCCGAGTCTCCGTCGATGCGGCAGAGGTTGGTGTTCGATCCGACTTTTCTTGCGAAAAAGCATCAGATCCATGGCTGCCCAATCGCAGGCGAAGTTATCGCCGCCTCTCCAGATTCTCTGCCACCTCGGGTGACCTATCCTTTTCCGTCGGAGTTGACGGAGACCGATGACCATTTCTCTGGTTTGATTGCGGCTGACACTTTGTCACCGTGGTCCCTTGGACCGTTCGGCCCAGCAGATTTGCTAGATGATGCGGACTCCAGTGGCTGGACGCAAGTCCCGGAGACGGAGATGCAGCCTGTTCCGATAGAGCAGCCTGTGATGACAGAGCAGCCTGTGATGAAGGAACATCCTGTGCAGAAGAAGAAACTTTCAAGATTCCAGATATTGAAGCAAATGTTTCCTTATTCGGTGAGAAATTTTCTTTTGTGGTTTGTTATCTGATTTTTAATGTGCTTGCAGTGGGGATTAAGCATGCATTGTTTGTTGATGGTATATATTATGCTGAAATGATGAATGCTATGTGAGAATTCTGTGATGAAAAATAGATATGCCTAATTTCTGAGTATTTCTTTGAAACTAGAGGTTAGGATTTTGATTGCATATGTTTACGGCCGCCTGGTGCCATCATTTATGAAGTTGTATCTGGTGTGTGATGGTTTGGGGCCGCCTGGTGCCTTCATTTATGATGTTGTATCTGGTGTGTGATGGTTTGGGGCCGCCTGGTGCCTTCATTTATGATGTTGTATCTGGTGTGTGATTGTTTGGGGCCGCCCGATGCCTTCATTTGTGATGTTGTATCTGGTGTTGATCATTAACAATAGGCCGCATTCATGGTTTTCATTCAAAATAGGCCGCATTCATGGTTTTCATTCAATCCAAATACTCAAAGCATTTTCCTTACAAAATGTAGTCAATAACTTTCAAACTAAAACAGACCACTGATCAATGGCATCTGTTTTTAACAAAATAAACCTACTTTTCCTAAATTCCTAGTTGTAGGAAGTCATTTAGAAGCCCTTGCTGTGGAAAGGGATATCCCAACTTGTCAAGAAGCTCTTGCACCAAATGCATTGGTGCATTTTCTTTCAAGTAGTTAAGACACTCTTCCACCAAATGCATTGACACTTCCAAATCTCTTGGCAACTGATTTGCTCTCATTAATGCATCTTTCCCCATGTGTGGGATTTTGTATGCATTATGCCCTTTCTGCTTCATTATCTCCACCATACATGATTGCAAACTTAGAAACACCTTGTTTAGTGTTTGAGGAGACAATTGTGCATAAGAATTTTCAACTGCCTTCACAAGATCATCACAATTGTAACACGCATGTTCAGTTTGTATGCTTTGAATAGCTCTAAACCATCCCAAGTCGTTCACATTTGTGTCCGGACTGTTTGGTGGCTGTTGAACTATTCTTATGTCAAATCCATGAGCTGTGGCAGCAGCTCTAAAATCAGAATCTGAGTCCAGAATATGGGGTTTCGCATTATCTTGCTGAATATAGATCAATTTACTTGCAAATCTTGGCCACTTTGCAAATATGGCTGGTAGAAGCTGTTTTAAAAAAAAAAAAAAAATGAAAGAGCAGTCTCAATTTCATTTAACAAAAAAATACATTGCACTTCCACATTATCCACATATTTGAGGTCGTTTGCATACCTGGTTTATGAAGCACCCTTTCATCACCTCTTTGGTCACGGACTGTATAGGCTTTGTTTCCATAGTGCCCACTGGTCTGTTTTTGTTGTTTCTCTTGGCAGGAACTTGTTCTATTAATGGAAAGATTCCAATCTTCCCATTAAATAGGCATTCACCCGAATCTGAAAATATTGGCCTACATACGGCACATACAAACATTACCTTTTTTATGAAAGTCTTTCTCTTGCATGTTCGGTGAGGATCTCCCTCAGCCAGTGTTAGGTAGAATCTATGTGTTGCCTTTGTGATGTAGAACCACTTTTCATCTATGTGAATGGTGTTGTCCATAGCCTTAAACTTCAATGCCAACATAATGCGATCAAATTCCAATGCCTCTAATGAAAAATGCAGTCGCATCAACTTATTTGGGGCTGTGAGATCCGGCTTAATAGCACTTGAATGCGCTCTGATCAGCCCCTTGTTTACCCACCTCCAAACTGTGCTTTCGCTTTGATTTATCCCCACTGCAAGTCGTCTAATTGTTGATCTTTTGTGTAGCTCTAGGCTTTGAATTACCTCTATGTCGACACTAACTCTTTTCCTTCTTGCAGCACCTGGTTTGTGGCTTGTTAAAAATATTTCATCACCTTTTTCCTTTTGTTTCTTGGCAGCCGCCCAAAGTCGAGCGACGGTGCGTTGGGAGGAGTTGAAGAGGGCTGCAGCCTCCTTCATGGCACCATGTCTAGGTTTGCCATTCTTCAAATTTGCAAGAAGAAACTGCACTATTTTGTTCCTATCTTTGGTAGAGAGGTCTTTGATGACCATAGTGTATGTAGTTTTTGAGTTTTTGGAGCAGAACTTGATTAGTGAAAATCTGCCAAATGATGGCAGATTTATAGATTTGTTTTTGGGGGAAAACTAAATTTGTACTCAAATTTGTGTAATGATGGAGATTTATAGATTTGGAGGCCAAAAAAACTGCCGCCTCTTTTTGTTCATTTTTGCCTTATTTAAATTATTTTTTGTTAGTCATAGCTTTGAGTTAATTTAAAAACTTGAAATTAGTGAATACTGGTGACTTCAAATTAATGAATGGAACAGCCGAAATTATTGAATATTGGTGACTTCATATTTAAAGTTGACTTCAAATTAGTGAATGGAACAACCGAAATTATTGAGTATTGGTGACTTCATATTTAAAGTGAAAAATGAAACAGCAAAAATGAATGAAAACAGCCGAAAATGACTTCATAATTATAGAGTTAATTAATGAATGAAACAGCCGAAAATTAAACAGCGAAAAAAAGATAAAATACCTCTAATTATATGGGGACCACACTTATCTCCACTAACTAATATTGGGACGGAGGGAGTACCATTTATTCACTTTTTCACTTTTTCACCTACCACACTTAAAAGATAAAATACCAATTTCTTAATTCTCATGTAAAAAAGAACTGTGTCATGCTTCATGGGATGGAGGGAGTATCAGTGAATTGACAAACTCAATCAAGCAGGACGGTGGAATATATACTAAAAATAAATAAAATTAGTTACTAACTTACTACTATAACAAAAGTCATACGAACGAAAAAAAATATATATATATATAAGAGGGTTACGGTATAAATATTTTTTAACATATAAAATACGAATTAACTAAAATGTATGAATTATGTGTAGAATACGTATGAATTTACTGTGTAATTGAAAATATTTATTAGTTTATAAGAGGTGTTTTTATTTTAACCTGAAAATATTTCTTAGAGTTGTTTTTATTTTAACGCAGCCGAAGAGACCGCGTACTCATTTATTCGAATTTGTGTTAGAGCATCCACAACGCTTACACGATAGCCCCTTACTCGTGTAAGTGTGCTATCGTGTAAGCGTTGCAGGAGCAGCTTACACGAGGGCTACACGTTCTATCGTGTAGCCCTTTAAACGGTGGATGACACGCGCCTCTATAAAAAAAATTGAAAATTCGAATTTTGAATTAAAGTGGCAGCTTCGACTCCTCGATTTGCGTGCAAAAATTTGACCGTTTCAATTTTTTTTTAATTTTTTCTTCTCTTTATAAATCCTTCTTCCTTCTTCCTCACTTTCACTCCACAATTCTCCTTCTTCTTTCAATTTCTTTCCTTCTTCTTCCTCTTTCAAGCGCTTTCATCTTCTTTCTTCCGACAATGGCGGAATCCGACCACGGTTCTTCGTCTGATTCATCCGACGGTGTAGCTCATGCGATCATGGAGGAGATAGAGTTGCAGAAACAACTGCTTGCTCACATCTATGCCCAGTCGGCGCCGGAGGCAGGACGTGTGAAACGTCACCGATCTTACGTCCACCGTGATAGAGAGGAAGCCCATCTACGTCTTATGCAAGACTACTTCAACGACAATCCGATGTACGGACCTACATTTTTTCGGCGGCGTTTTTGAATGCAGAAGGAGCTGTTCTTGCGCATCGTGGAGGCTGTTCAAGGTGAAGATACTTTCTTCCAGATGACCACTGATGCAATAGGTCGGGACTCTCTTTCCCCGTTGCAGAAATGCACGTCGGCTATCCGCCAGTTAGCCACCGGCGTCAGTGCGGATACTTTTGACGAGTATCTCAGAGTTGCCGACTCCATCGGGCGTGTATGCCTCAAGAAGTTCTGCAAGGCGGTCATTCGGGCTTTTGGAGCCCATTATCTGTGCCGTCCAACGCCGGAGGACATCACACGCCTTACCCAGATGCACGAGGCGCGACACGGATTTCTCGGGATGCTCGAGAGTCTTGATTGTATGCATTGGGGGTGGAAGAATTGCCCAAAGGCGTGGTACAGCGCCTTCACACGCGGGGATCAGGGAGAGCCCAACTTGATATTGGAGGTCGTTGCATCCCACGATCTGTGGATTTGGCATGCCTTTTTCGGTGTGGCTGGTTCGAACAACGACATCAACGTTCTCAACCAGTCGCCTCTCTTCACCGACGTGTTGGATGGAACTGCCCCGCCTGTGCTCTTTCAGGCGAACCATCGCTACTACCAGATTGGCTACTACTTGTGCGACGGCATATATCCAAAGTGACGTTGTTTAGTCAAGAGTCCACCGATGGCGACAAATCAGAAGGAGGCGAGGTTCAAGAAGATGCAGGAATCGGCACGAAAGGATGTCGAACGTGCCTTTGGAGTCCTTCAAGCACGGTGGGGAATCATTCGCAGCCCCGCGCGGAATTGGTACTTGGAGCACCTCCGAGACATCATGCTGTGTTGCATCATTCTCCACAACATGATTGTGGAGATGAAGGTGAAGGAGCAACCAACTGGAGAGATGACGACGCGGGACATGGGGCGTCTAGCAGTGACTCGACGGAGAGTGGTCGAGCAACCCCAGTTTCATTCGAGGAATATGTCCAAAGAGATGCCCTTCTCCGAAATAGGCAGTTGCACGCCGCGTTCCAATATGATTTGATGGAGCATGTTTGGGCACGTTTCGGACCTCTAGGGCCGGAATAGTTATTTGTAGGATTTGTTTTTATTTTATTAAATTTTATGTAATTTTTAGGATTTCAAAATTAATGCAATTTAAATTTGAAGTAAATTGTGTAATTTAAATTTATGAAATTAAACTTAAATGATAAATGAAAAAATCAAAACTAATGTTATCATGTAACCCCACTGCAGCATCTTTACACTATGTGGTCCCCCATCATAAAGTAGGCTATCATGTAATGCTCTTATACACGTCATTTACATTTATCATTTCCCTCTATTTTGATATACAGTTGAATTAAAAATTGGTGTCGTTGGGATTGAGAAGTAAGGTGTATGGTCTTGTGGGGCCCGCGCAAATTTAATGACTTATCTACCAGTAAATGCAACAGCTGCTACCCAATTACAATTACACAGCTCAATTTGCCCTAGCTATGAATACAAATACAATCGATTATAATTTGGCCTCAAAAGAAAAAACTAGTCTGTGTTAAAGTGAGTGATCTGTTGTGTAATTTGGTTATGGATAAAGGCGCACAGAAACAGCCTCAGCTCCCGCTGAAGACCCGCATCAGCCTCTTCTTTCTCAATGCCGTCACCGACGCCTCCACCTGCTCCAACGGCACCGTCAACCGCCGCCTTTTCAGCATGGTGGAGTCCCTGAGCAGCTTGAGGGTGCCCGCCAGCTCCAAACCCCGCAAGAGCGTCATAACCTCCGACGTCACCGTGGACCCCTCCCGCGACCTCTGGTTCCGCCTTTTCGTCCCTTGCGATTCCGACCAGCAGAAGCTCCCCGTGATTGTCTTCTTCCACGGCGGCGGCTTCGTCTACCTCTCCCCCGATATGAAGGCCTACGACGAGGTCTGCCGCCGCTTCGCTCGCACGCTCCCGGCCGTGGTGGTGTCGGTGAACTACCGGCTGGCGCCGGAGCACCCGTATCCGGCTCAGTACGACGACGGATACGACGTCGTCAAGTTCCTGGACGAGCAGAGGGGGATTCTGCCGGAGAAGGCGGACTTGTCGCGCTGCTTTCTGGCGGGGGATAGCGCCGGTGGGAATCTGGCCCACCACGTGACTCTACGCGCCGCCCAGTCAGCGACAGCGTTTGCTCGGATCAAGGTGTTGGGAGTGGTGGCCATACAACCCTTTTTCGGAGGAGAAGAAGCCTCCAAGTCGGAGATGGAGCTGCAAGGGATCGATGTGATCGTCACCAACCAGCGCACCCAATTCATGTGGAAAGCCCTTATGCCTCAAGCTGACCGCGACCACCAGGTCATCAACGTTACCGGGCCCAACGCCGTTGATATATCCAAAATTGATTTTCCGGCGACCATGGTGGTGGTGGCGGGCTTCGATTCCCTCAAGGACAGGCAGATCAGGTACTACCACTGGCTTAGAAATTCCGGCAAAGAAGCTTATCTGGTCAACTACCCCAACATGATCCACGCATTCTACATTTTCCCAGAACTTTCTGAATCTGCGCTGCTCATTTCCGAAATCAAAAATTTCATCAACAAACACTCCTCTGGCTCTGCTGCAACAACCTAGCTAATTAATGTATTTTTCTATTTTTATCGCTCATCACTTTGCTACCTACTTTACCTACCTAATGTACCAATGTCAATTTAATAATTACTCATCCAACAAAATCTTTATGCACGGAATTGTTCTTTTTTTCTCTCTCTCTCTTTCCTGTACGTTTTATTTTAATGCATAGTCGGCGAATTTTCGCTTTTAGGTATACTACTAGTTACGTGGTTCGTAAGAGCATCCGCAATCGAGTTCCTTGATAGCTTACTTGATAGTGTTTGTGTTATTGAGTAGGTAGTGCTGCATTGGGGTTCCTTGATAGCCTACTTGATAATATTAGTTTTGATTTTATGTTTTTCATTTAAATTTTATTGCATAATTTTAATAACACAATTTATTTCAAATTTAAATTGCATTAATTATAAAATTCTAAATATTACATAAAACTTAAATAAAATAAAAACAATTCATAAAAATTAACTACTCTGGCCCTAGAGGTC
This sequence comes from Salvia miltiorrhiza, assembly GCF_028751815.1. Taxonomy (NCBI): domain Eukaryota; kingdom Viridiplantae; phylum Streptophyta; class Magnoliopsida; order Lamiales; family Lamiaceae; genus Salvia; species Salvia miltiorrhiza. The sequence goes on from NW_026651550.1 coordinate 353,608, forward strand.
CGAAACGTGCTCAAAGGTGCTCAATCAAATTATATCGAAGCTGAGCATGTAGTTGTCTATCTCGGAGAAGGCTATCCCTTCGCACATATTCCTCGAAGGACACCGGTGTTTGTCCAGCACTCTCCGTCGAACCACTGCTAGACGCCCCGTCATCATCTCTCCAGTTGGCAGCCGCTTCACCTTCGTGCTCCACAATCATGTTGTGGAGAATGATGCAACACAACATGATGTCCTTCAGGTGCTCTACGTACCAATTGCGCGCCGGACTTCGAATGATTCCCCACCGAGCTTGAAGGACTCCGAAGGGGCGTTCCACATCCTTCCGTGCCGATTCTTGCATCTTCTTGAACCTTGCCTCCTTCGTATTGGTTGCCATTGATGGACTCTTCACGAAGCAACGCCACTCCGAATATATGTCGTCACACAAATAGTAGCCCATCCGGTATTCGCGCTGGTTGGCATGAAAGACCACCGGCGCCGCAGTTTCTCCTAACACGTCGGAGAAGAGAGGAGACTGATTCAGCACATTGATGTCGTTGTTTGAACCAGCGACGCCGAAGAAAGCATGCCAAATCCACAAATCGAAAAAGGCAACGGCCTCCAATATCAAGGTGGGCTCTTCCTGATCCCCGCGTGTGTATGCGCCGTGCCACGCCTTTAGGCAGTTCTTTCACGCCCAATGCATGCAGTCTAAGCTCCCGAGCATCCCGGGAAAACCATGTCTCGCCTCGTGCATATGAAAAAGGCGTTGCACGTCAGTTGCCGTTGGACGGCGCAAGTAATGGGCTCCAAAAGCCCGTATGACCGCCACTTTGAGATACTCATCGAACACATCCGCACTAACCCCGGTGGCTAATTGGCGGATAGCCGACGTGCATTTCTGCAAAGGAGAAAGAGAATCTCGACCGAGTGCATCAGTGCTCATATGGAAGTAAATATCTTCACCTTGAACAACCTCGACGATGCGCAAGAAGAGCTCCTTCTGCATGCGAAATCGACGCCGAAAAAAAGTAGGGTCGTACGTTGGATTGTCGATGAAGTAGTCTTGCATAAGACGTACATGGGCCTCTTAACGATCACGGTGGACGTATGATCGGGGATGTTTCGCACGCGTCGGCTCCGGCGCCGGTTGGGGGCAGTATGATTGAAGCAGTTGTTTCTGCAACTCAACCAACTCCATGAACTTTTCAGCGACTTCGTCGGAATCGGGCGAAGAATCATGTTCAGGTGACGACATTTTTGGAAGAACGAATATGATATTTTGCAAGAAAAATTGTAGGAGGAAGAATGAATGAGTTGTGATGAATGAAAGTGAGTTGTGATGAATGAATGAGAGAGAAGTATTATTTATAGAGAGAAAAGAAGATAAAAAAAAAAAGAAAAATGGATGCAAACGGACGAAAGAGCCGTTGGGGAAGAAAAAAAAATGAAAAACGGTCGAAAAAGCCGTTGAATTTTTTTATTTTTTTTTTCTAGCGCGTGCAGAGCACGCGCCTTCTCGAGGTTACCCGATAACTCGAGAACTCCTCGAGGAGCTCCCCCCCGCATCGCGCTCCTCGACGCCCTCCCTCTCCTCGAGTACCCACTCGAGTACCCGCGTTGCTGGTGCTCTAACCCCATCGAATTTCTTCATTTCTTCGTCCCACTGTATCTAAGACTCTTTTTATTTAAGGCGTTCCACTGTAAGTGAGACTCTTTCATTTTTAGTAAAAACTTTTACCCTTTAAACACATTTTCACTTTTTCACCTACAAACAAAATACATTTTTCTTAATTTCCGTGTAAAAAAAAAGGTTTCACATACAGTGGGACGGAGGGAGTACACTTTTACCTATTAATCATCTCTAAATAAATTACTCCCTCCGTCCCGCTATTCATGACACGTATTCCATTTCGGGTTGTCCCACCGATAGGGATGTCAATCAGGCCAACCCGCTCGGTTTCGGGCCAACCCATTCGGTTTCGGGTTATTTTCGATTCGGGCTAGTCGATTTTTTTTATTTTTCGGGCTAAAATTTTTCGACCCTAACACTAACCCACTCGGTTTCGGGCTAGCCCGTTCGGGTCCGCAAGTTTGTGATTTTTTTATATGTTTAATTTTTTTTTATAAATAATCATATTCTTGTAATAAAAATATGTCGTATTTTTTAAATCAATACATTTCGCCTTATTTTAGATACAAAAATTAGTGTTATTTTAACGTAAGTTTACATAATATCTAACTTTAACTTCATTTCCGATATAAATTGTATATAGATTTAATATAAATGACTATCTAGATAGCATAGGTGCGGGGGGGCGGGTGCGGGAGCGATACGATTCCAGTGCGGGGATACGGATTTTTCAAAAATGGTAGGGTGCGATTCGTGAAGGATACGTCCGTGTTTTATATATATATATATATTGTTATTATATATGACCATTTAAAGAATTAAAATTTGTTAAAGGCCCAAAGCAATTAATTAATTAGAAGCCCAAGCCCAAGCTCAAGCCCAATTTTCCTTTTTACCCTAATTAAAAACTCACTCACACCACAACACACACACACAACTCACGCCCCCCCTCCCGACTCCCTCTGCTCACTCTCCTTCTCTCTTCCTCCCTCGGCCCTCTCCCTCTCGGCCTCTTGCCGCCGCGCCACCGGACGGCAGCACCGTCGGCGGAGACCGGAAGCTCCGCCTCATCTCCCTCTTGCTCCATCGACTTCTCCCTCTTCCCCCTTATCTCTCCTCACCATCCTCTCTGTCCTTTCCTCACTGCGCCCCAGTCGCGGCGTCCTCCCTTTTCCGGCGACAATCGCCGCCAGCCACCTCTCTCTCCTGCCCGGCGTCACTCTCACCTCTCTGTGGTCCTTTCCTGGAGCCACCGCCGCCGCCCCTGCTTCGACAGAGGCGCGCCCAGCCGCCTCCCCTCCTTTCCAGATCTAGCACCGCACCACCGTCCCTCGCTGGAAACATCCCCTCCTTCCTCTATATCTCCCTCGCCACAGCCGGATTCGTGAGATTGGCGCACCCGACACGCGAATCCGATTTTTTTTTTGTTTTTTTGGGGGGATTCGCCAGGTGGCGAATCCCGTGCGAATCCCACGCGAATCGCGCCCGCACCCGCCCCCCGCGCGAATCGGATACTGCACGGGGTTGATTTCCGGCGAATCCGTGCATTATAGATGACTATCTTTCTTTGACTTTTATATCATAGATATTTGTTATTAACCGTTCGAAAAAATTGAAACATATTCTACACGCATCAAAATATTATTATTGAATTAAAAAGTAAAGTATTAAAATTTAAAAATTAATTATTAAGAAAATGTTCGGTCAATCGGGCCAACCCACTCGGTTTTTGGGCCAACCCTATTGGGCTCGGGCTATTTTCGCTTCGGGCCATTCGGGCTAAAAAAATTTAGCCCTAACCCACCTTTTTTATCGGTCTATTCGGATCGACCCGTCGATTTTGGGCTTTTTTGACATCCTTCCCCACCGATAATGGCTCATTTCTATTTTAGGAAATAATAAGGGGGTAGTTAGTGTTCATTAAATCACTAATTGACAGCCTAATTACAGCACACTCTCACTTAGTTAAAAACGCGTCTAACTAAAACGTGTTTGACTAAATCATGCTTGAAATTGGAACAGACGATCGGATCTGTAAGATAGAGAAATCATTTCCATTTTACAAAATTCTTCAAGTCCGCCGCAGAGAAACCCTAAATCTAGAGCTTGAAGGTTTCGCCTGAAACCTCCATCTCTCTTCGCCTGCCGCCTCTCGTCGTCTTGTTTGGGTGTAAGCCGTCGCCCTCTCTGCATTCGTCTCTTACCAATTTGGCCTCCACCATCGTCTTCCCCCTTTCCAGAAATCCCTATGATGTAAACCCTTACCCAAAATCAGATCAATCTCTCTCTTCGTCTTCCGCCTTTCGTCGCCCGTTCTCTGAGAGTATTTTTGCCAAAATTTGAGGGATTTAACCAAATAGATGTCGAAATATTACGGAGATTCATATGATTGGAAATGGATGAGTTCTTTGGAGACATGGATCAAGGTCAAGGTGATTGAAGATGGATGCAGAGAACGGCATCACCTGGCTTTAGCCCAACAAGGTAAAGGCCGAAATAGCTAATAATCCCCTTAATCACAAACTCAAAGATGTGGACCACACTCCTTATTCCTCTAATTTGCTTCTCCTTAATCTCCGTGCCGAAAAGTAACGTACCATGAATAGCGGGACGGAGGGAGTATATTTTTCTTGCAAAATAAAAATAGATTCTACTATTTTTTAATTTTTTTATTCTTTAATCATACTTATCTAAATTCTCGTGGCGAAAAAAAAGTTGACACTTGTTATTGGACGAAGGGAGTACTTGAGTATAGTTCAACCATCTAAAATCGTAGTCGTGGTGGATGATGACGAAGAACTAAAATGATAATACTAGTATGGTTTAGCTATTCAAACACAAATAAGAAGTGATTTTGTTATTCATTCTAGTATCAAACACATATACCATTACTCGCTAATTATCCGAACTCATTTTAAAGAAATATAAATATAATTTGTTACAATAATTTGATATATACCACAATAACAGCACGCACATTTGATAAATATTAATAATGAATAATGGAATAAATAACAAAATATTAAAAAAAGAAAAGTTTGCGTAGAGACATTGATTAATGTTCAAAATACATGAACTTTGATAATTTTTGGAATTTCCCATAACAGTCAATTCATGAATACATAAACTTTACACAGTTTTTGGTTTTTCCCAAAATAAATAAAAGTTTGTTCTAAATACATGAACTTTCATAATTTTTGGAATTTCCCATAACAGTCAATTAAAATAATATTTAATCTAGCGTGACGGTAAATTTTGTTGACGTAAAAGATATATATGATGTTATATACTATAAAACTTGGATATTTTAATTATTGTGAAATAAATTGTACCAAATTAAAACTTTAAGATATTACACGATATCAAAATCTAACTCTAAGACAGATTTAATTTTTATCTGAATTGACTTTCGTGGGAAATTCCAAAATGTGTGAAAGTTTGTGTATTTAGAACACATTTTTATTTGTTTTGGGAAAAATAAAAAATTGTGTAAAGTTTATGGATTTAAAACAAATTAACCCAAAAAAAAATGATTTAGCATTCATTTTGGTCCCAAACTTGTATGTTGATACTCATTAATTACCTAAATCTATTTAAATTATTAAATATTTAGTTAATTGAGGGTAAATACTATTCTCAAATTATTTTCATACTATCAATTATAAGTTTATAATCTAAATTATCAAAAATATTTTTTAAAATCTTGAACTATCTGAGTCCCTATTATTTGTAGATTAGATTTTCATATTCCACCAAAATTTAATTATTCGTTCACAATAAATTGGTTTAAACTCATCACAACAAAAGTATAAGGACATATGAAAATCAAAAAATTGTACAAGGATATAATGAAAGTGAAGAGGTCCAAGGTAAAAGTGTCTGCGGCTTCATTTTTATTTTGAATCGGCCCGAAACCGTCAATTCACGATTTCAAAAATTTGAAACCGAATCGAATGAATCGAATGACAGGTTATACGGTTCACGATTTTTTGAATCAAAATCGACGGTTATAGTCCGACTTCGAACAACCAATTAACGATTTTAACGACGATCGAAAAAAAAATTAAATAATAAAATTACAAAAATTAAAATTAAAAATATAATAATTTAATTCGCTACATTTCAAAAATCACGTTAAAATATAATTTCAAATAATTTCAAAATAATTGATGATTTTATTTGTCAAAACCAGATAGGCAGCTTTAGAAAAATGTTTGATTAGTATAATTTTGCAATTAATGGAAATTTGGGGTACAAACGGACAACTAACTTTGGGTTACGTATGAGTGGGGCCCATAAATCATAATCATACTTACTGCGACCATTCAACAAAGGGAAGGAGGAAAAAGGCGAATCTCTATCTTCTCTCTCTCATCCGCCGGCCTGCGTCTCCGGAGGAAAACTTAAGCTTTCGATTCGTCGGATTTTATGGATTTCAAGTCGGATTTCAACTTCGCCGCCGCCCCTATCTTCACATCATCCTCCAACTCTAATTATATCATTTCAATTCACGCCCTCTCTCTCAGGATACGTCAATCTCCTCTAACCGATCCCTAATAGGTAACAAGCAATCCACGAAACGCTTCCCTTTCTTCCTTTATCATTTGTTTCAAATCTATTCCTATTCTGGGCGCTCTGTGGCTCTGAAAGATGAGCAGTGGTAGTGGCCACAGGGCTAAAGCTCATAGCATCTCTGGTTGGACCGCTTTTGACCTTGAGCAAAGAAGGAAGCAGCAAGCTCAAGGTGATGATTCCAATCCTTATCCCTCCTTATCACCCCTACCTGCGCCCCAAACCTTGTTAACAAAAAACCAATCCCTTTTTTCAGACAAGCCCTTTTCATCCCTACTTGCCCCTTCAATTGATTTTCCTTGTTTGAAAAATAAAAAGACTTGTACAGCTGAGTCTGTTGGCACCGTTAAGGCTTATGGAAAGCTTAAAGATGTTCATCCTTGGGCAGATGAAAGCTTGATTCAGGATGTCTTGGCTGGTGTAAACAACAATGTTGATGAGGCTTTGTCTTTACTAGAAGCAATGCTCACCACTGAACATAAAGTCGGGTCAAGTTGCACTAATTTTGACATCCCAGATGCTTCTTTCTCGTCCAATGACAATCACAAACAACCCATGGATGAGGAATCTTCATTACAATTACTGGAGGCCATCAAGTCTTTACCCATTGAACCCGAGCCTGAGTGGGGAGAGGATGATGTCTATCTAATTTACCGCAAGGATGCAATAAGGATGATGAGGTATTGCATCATTTATGCTGATTAAGATCACAGTCTCATAGCTTGTGAATAAAGATTATGGCCTTTTGCTTTTCTTATCATATGTTTAGTGTGTGCTGCTGTGATACTCTTCAGTTCAAAGAGCAGGCACTATATTGTCATTGCTCTTTATATTTGTTATTGTCTTTTGAGTTCTGATTCAGTCGTGCCATTTCCATCTGAAGTTGATAAGTATCGATTTGTTTAGTTGTATACTTTTTTCTTAGCTTGTTAATATATAGTCCTAACTCAGTTCCATCAGAATGACCCATCAGATGCTAAGAAAAAAATGCTTTTTCTGAATTTTTCCTTTCATATTAACCCTTTGAGACGTGTAAAACCAGAATTATGTGCCTCTAAGTTGATCGAGTTTATTCAAATCCATTGATGCAGAATTCTTGATGTGGCGGTATAAAATGTCTGCCCGTGAATTTTTGCCCAAGTTATTACTTGGAAAAAAAAAAAAGATCCCTGTTCTCCACTATCAACTGCTCACTCCCAATCAGGAATTTTCAATAATCTTTTGTTGCGATTTTATTTGTTCCATCTTATACGATCAGATCAGCGTCTCGTCATTCCAAGTCCGCTAATGATGCATACATAAGGGGTGACCATGCAGCCGCACGTCATTTCTCGCTTAAAGCTCAACAGGAATGGGCTGCTGCTGAGAGGCTCAATGCTGAGGCAGCCAAAGAAATTCTGGATGTGAGGAATTGTAAAAATGATCTATGGACATTAGATTTACATGGTCTTCATGCAGCAGAAGCAGTTGAAGCGTTGCATGAACGTTTAATGAGTGTCGAATCCCTAGTTTCACAAAACCGTTTAGCAGCACAGCAAGGAATGCTAAAGGAATCCGGCATGTCTGTTGCTGCATCTGTGCAATCTTCTGGTCAGATTGAGATGGAGAAGTTTGGGAGACAGCACCCAACTTCTAGGCAGAGGATTACATTATTACAAGTCATAACTGGTACGTGCATATCTTTCCAGAAAATAGAGAATCCGTTGGAAGAAGGTTGATTCTGAGTTGTGTGCACTTGGTGTTGAAAACTACTTAGAACCCTTTGCAACTTTAGATATTGGCACTCACTTCTTTCCTGTATGTAGGTTAGCAAATAAGGAATCTGATCTAACACAGTCTTATATTGCATCTCTCGCAGGAAAGGGTAATCATAGTCGGGGATCAGCTGCACTCCCATCAGCTATCAGAAACTTTCTTAGTGAAAATGGGTGAGATTTCCTTGTTACATTCAGAGCAAAACTTTCGACAGGAAATTTTTGAATGAAGATAGTACAGTGGAACAAAATGTCGTGGTATTTAAAAATTAGTAAACTCTGTGCAGGTATAATTTGGATGAGACTAGACCTGGGGTGATCATGGTACGACCCAAGTTTCGGTTGCAATGAGCATTTGTGGAGAAACAAATGAGCTGGTGGTATGGTAAAACAAGGTTGCTTGTTAGGTAACATAGGTTTAAGTGAGATGTACACTGAAATATTTGAGAATTTGGCATGAGAAACAATAAGGTCGCTTGCAGTCTTGATCTATTTATATATGCAATGGGAAATATTAGTGTGTTGATATCTGGGTACATTGCAAAATATAAATATAATATGTTGCAGAAGCACTGGAGGTCCATATCCTTGTGGGCTGGGGAGACATGATTAGAGCTCCATAATCGCATCATTTCTACATAAAACAAATGCTTCATGTATTTCATAGATGCATGTTTTCTCATGTCCACTAATATCAAATTGTGAGTTTATAGTAATAAGAACATTCCCGCCATTGATCCCAAGGCCAAATTCTGTCATCTTAATGACTCCACTTTCATCAAACAACATTTTCTAACTGCATTGCAAAGCAATACATTTAGAGATTCAACCTAGACAATGGAGTTTGTGTCCATGAGTCTCATTGATCTTCATTTCATCTTGGTGAGGAGTTGTTGGAGACCGACGTGTGTTCTCTTAGTTGGCCGAGTAGCGTCGGTCCCATCATCCTTCCGGTAGAGGCCAGATGTGGCAAGCCCTAGATTTCTAACAAAGATGATTACATTAGTGGACGTGTACTTTAAAGGATTAACTTTTATAGATAAAAATAATAAAGCTAATATCTTGCTTATTTAGATAGATTGAAATTTTAAAATATCCCAAGACTTTTGATTATTTCTATCATTTAAGGTAATTTGTTTGATTCTTATCACATTGAAAAGATGGGATTGGAAAAAATTATATTCTTAGGGTGCTTTTACTTTGGTAGTAAAAATTTTATTTGAAAATGATGGATAAGAAAATGTGAAATAATATTATCTTTTTCTCCTTTTTTATCATGTGTTTACTTTGTTAGAAATAGATGGATAAAAAATTGAAATGTTGGAAAATATTTTCACACCCTCCCAATAGGATAATATTATCCAACATTTGTGAGAAAATGAGTGAAAAGAGACTGCCCGAATAAATTTTACAGCCTGACCGGAGAAAATTATCCATCATAGAAAACATGTGAAAATGATGGAAAATATACTTTTTTTTATCAAAGTAAACACACCCTTAAAGATAAAATTATACTCAATCATACTCCCTCCGTCCCATTTGTATTGGCCTCTTCAGTGAGAGTGTAAAAGGGCCAATACAAATAGAACGGAGGGAGTACATTTTATCAAACTAAATGCCTTCTCGATGTACTATAACTTTTGCCTATCAACTCAATATTCCAACAATCTACACTTTTCTCCCAGCTTATACCACACAATTGAAGCTAGAAGGCCAAATACAATGGTGTCTAGAATTCATGTTTACATGAGTTAAGAAAAAAAGTATAACTAAAACATTAAAGGCAATGTTTCACCTAGAATTGTCCACACTATTTTAAGGGTCAACAGTGTTTTGTGTTACTTCCTCAAAAAAAAAAAAAAAATGAAACAATAGGGCCGAATGACCCTATTCAACATACAACATCAAATTTTGTCCACCATTTGAAAAAACATAAATTTTGGCCATTTTTTGTATGTCATGACTATTCTACCATTCTCACTCTCTCCTCTCTCTTTCTCATCTCCCTCTCTCTCTCTCTCCAGCGGCTCCTCTCTCTTTCTCATCTCCTTCTCTCTGCTCCAACGGCTCCTCTATCTTTCTCATCTCCCTCTCTCTCTCTCTCTCCAGCGGCTGCGCGGCAGCGGCGCCAAGCTTGGAGAATTCGTCGGAGCTCTCGCGGCAGTGGTGGAGGAGATCCTCACTCTCTCTCTCTCCAGCGGCTGCCGCTCTCTCCTCTCTCTTTCTCATCTCCCTCTCTCTCTCCAGCGCGCGGCGGCGGTGGATCTGATCTGATCGTTGCGCCGCCTCCTCCATCGGCAGATTTGATCTCCGCCTCCTTTGATTTCAGCCATGGCAGATCTGATCTGATGTGTGTGCTGCACGTATGGCACTTATGGCACTAATAGTACCATAAGTGCCATAAGTGCACACTTCCCCCTAGGGTTTAGATATTTCATTTAGGGTTTAAATTATCCATTTGAGGTTTAGATGATCCATTTAGGGTTTAGATTATCCATTTATGGTTTAAATGATGTTGTTTCTGTATTTGTGCTGCACGTATGACACTTATGGCACTATTAGTGCTATAAGTGCCCAAAATGATTATTTTACTTGGTTTTATTTTGGATTTCCATTGGCATTTATGGCACTAATAGTGCCATAAATGCCAACAGAAATCTAAAATAAAACCAAAGTAAAATCTTGGCACTTATGGCACTATTCCTAACCTGACCCGGCACGCGACCCGCGTGCCTGATCCTACGTCCAAATCAATAAAAATGGCCAAATTTTGTGTTTTTTCAATGTGCGGCCATAAATTGTGTTTTATGCTTCATTTTGGCTACTTCAAAATTTTACTCAAAAAAATAGTGTTTTGTATTACTAGTTTTCAGCAATTTTCATAAAATATTCTTAATTTTCGTTTTCTCTTAAAAAAAATTAACTTTTAGTGATTTCTATAAAAAGGTAAATGACACTGTCAATCTCATCGTTTTAGCGAATTCTCAAAAATATCCCAACTTAACGATAATACCAAAATGATACCCAACCTACCAAAAAAATATTTTTTTGTGTCCTATTAAAATTTTTGGGCTCTCGGAAATTGACGTGGACTGCCAGATATCCAGCATAGCTTGTATACGTGAATGTTGAAAAAAAAAACAACACCTAATTCTAAACAACGTCACTTCGTATATCATCTTCATTAGCATAGACCATGGAGGAAAATGGTATGCGTCCTGCAAATTATGGAGAGAAGACAGAGAAGAAGAACCCTTAAGAACTCATGAAGTTCAACTTCTCCATCAGTTTCTTCAACCTTCTTATCCCCCATTTTCACTTCCTTTTCTCGGGCAGCTAGCTCTCTCCTTATCAATGGCACCTTAAATTCACTTTCCGAGAGCTCAATTTCCTATTCAGTAGTAAAATTGGAAAGTTTCAATCATCTGCTCGAATTTGGGGATAAGAAATTGGAGGAAAAAAAAAAAAAAAAAAAACTTCTCTAACTTTAATCACCAATTCCTTGGATTTGCTTAAATTTTGTGGAGAAGTGTGATGGAATTACGAGGTGATTGCTAGTTCAAGTAGTGAAAAAGGAGCAAAGAGGCAAGCAAGGAACGCCTCGCCGATTCTAGAGGCGGCGGCGGTTTTTAGAGAGGACAAAGGAGAAGGCTGTGACGGGAGAGGCTAGGGCTCGATTTCTGTTTTATTTGGACGTGTGAATCTGTTTCGAGTATAGAGAGGGAAGAGAGATGTGAGACGTGGCATCGCCGAAATTTCAGAACCCCGGTGACGGCGGCAACAAATCCTGACGAAGAACTATGGCTCAAGTTTGCAAGGGGAAGCCACCTGAGCTTCTTGAAAACTTTTTTCTTAAAATTTAGTGACCGGACAGGACTAAACTACTTAACTTCTAACTGTGATTGGACTACACTAGAAACAAAGCAAAGCCTCTTCCAAGAATCGCTTCTAAGCGGGTCCAAAAATTCTTTGAAATTGAAATAGAAAAGATAAACATGGTGAAGGAAGAAACTATTACCACTTTTGTTTGGGACACCAACGTTTACCCAACTTGACTCCCTTTCTGGGCTGTGATGGCTCGACCCCCTTTGCATCATTCACAGCTCTCCTCATTGCATGAATCGACATTTTCCTCACCTGCCCAAGGAGATGTCAATGAAAGAAGTCATCAGATGAAGATTAAATTCAAATCAATATCTTGAAAATCAAATACTATACACAGAAAAACAACTCTGATCACGACATACTCGCACAGTGAATTTACCAAGAGTGCGAGATGCTATTGCTTCATAAATTTATCATGCAGCAGAAGTATGTGTATACAAATTATAGTTTGCACGTAGTGACATCCCAAATGGGATAACCCGAAACAGGTAGGTAAAACAAATTCTAGAAATAAAAGAAAGATCAAACCTCAAGCTTGTCTTCCTTAGCCCTATGATTCAAGGGCAGCAGACGAAACTCTTCAGTCAGTTGGAAGCACGAAAGAATATTTTCAGGTGATACAAAATGAAGTGCGACTTTAGTGCAGTTCTGCAGATGATAAAAACATGAAACATAACTCATTTCAGGAAAGAAATACACTGGATAATCCTATGTACGACATTATATTTATATAAGAAAGCATCATAACATAGTCTAAATGTTGTAAGATTAAAAGTGTACAAACACAACTAGTGTTTCAACTGACTCTAAAACTAAAGTTTAACGAGTTTTACGAACACCAGAGTCAAGATGTGCGACAATATAGCCAATCTCCAACCTAGACAACATCATAAAAAATAAAGGAAAAAGAAAAGAAACATATGGGAGCTACGATAATAACAAGAAATTATAATAAGAAGTATTGGCCAAACAAAACACGTGTTTTTACCAACAGCAATCAATATGCCTGGCCACTGAACAATAGTCAAAATCACAAAACATAGGAGAAGTTAATCTGAAAATTTAAACAGATTGGTGTACGGGATGGTGGTGGTTGGTTAGCAGGTAAGAGGAAGTAGATTGAAAACTAGCAGTTTTAGGAGGCAAGGTGCTAGAATTCATGAAAGCTGGTCTTGCACTGAAGGAAGAATATCAACTGTTAACTCAATGGACAAGTTTTTTTTTTTTTTTTGAGGGCTCAATGGACAAGTTTTTGATAATCTGTAAATGAGTAAAAAATGTAATGACAAGTAGAAGCAAGGCAACAAAAATTAATACAGAAATCATACTTTCAACACTCCGCTGCTTCATCAACTGAACATGTGCATACAACAGCAAAGATAATTGAAACAGCTACAATTTCTCGAATTGCACATATTGCAGTGGCGGATCCAGGGGAGCTGAAGCCCCGTCCCAAATTTTGAGTTAAAAAAAATATAAATAGTATATGTATATAAGAAATATTATGAGAGACATAACATAATACATTGTTTTAAAAATCGTAGAATCCATGCTAATTGCTTAGTATTTTATAGTGGTTTGTTACATTAGATTGTTAAATTTGTGTTATTTTTATTCCCTTATGCTTTCTTAATTTATTTTTAAGGTTTGAGCCAATCCTATAATTAAAGTAAAATTATGAACTATTAATAATGTTTATGATATGTCCCCAAGGGGATACCAGGCGGTGCGACCTTCTGTGTGTGAATAGTGAGGTCCCGGGTTCAAACCCCACTGCTCCCCTTCCCCAACTCCCCCAAGTAAAAATAAAATAATGTTTATGATATTGAAGATGAAACAATTAGAAAAAAAACGCATACAGGTAGCTCTTTTTGTGCTTTCAATGTATCTGTTATTGAATCAATAGAAAGAAAACAATTATTTATTATATTAAGTGACTTAAGTTCTAATCTTAAGACATTAAAATTTTACTTGACACCCAAAAAAAAAAAAAAACAAACGGTAAGGACTACCCAAAAAAATTTGACTCAGGGTCGCCCATACAAGTACTTGCAACATCTGTAATTCAATGAGTTCAGCCTATAATGAAATCTTGGATCCACCCCTGACATATTGTTAGGGTTTGTATATTGCAAAGCAACTATAGATGCTTGCATACTTGTAAAAAGCTTATTTAATTCATGTGTGTTCAGCCACCCTATAATGAAATTATATTGCATTGTGTTCAGGATTCTATATTTAAAATCATGTGGTGATCGATGATCACAAAAGAGCACAATGAATAAAGTAAGTTCACAATCTAAATAAATCTGGACAATGTATTGGTAATGACTAAAGTATGTAAGTTGTGAATTTAATTTATCTTAAATAATTATAGATACTTGTGTAGTTCTAGCATTGAAACTGAATTCACAATGAGATAAATTCTAAATGGCTGCTAGTATTAAAAACAAGATATCGAAAAATTGTTACTATTTCTTAATTTATACTAATAAAATTGTGCATACGAGCTTTATTAGTACTATTATGTACTGCTTTGGTGAGAATTATTGTAATCCAATATTCTCGATATTTTATGCAGTGATAATTTAGTATCGAGAAGTGCTATTATATTATTATATAAAATTGTACCTCAATGCGTAGAGTTGATGAGGTCCCCTTGAGGTGTTCATAAAGTTTATTGTACTAGAAACCCGGCCAACTGTAATTAATTTAAGGTACAATAATTATTTAGAGCAATTATACTCTTGGATAATAAATTAATTAATGGAGATGCACTATAACACGAGTAATAATTAAATAAAAATGAATCATATTGATAGATAGTGCAATATTGATTCGTTAATTACATGAATTAATATTGATAGACTTTATTTTAAGTTAAATTTAACTTAAGAAAATTCAAGTTTATCTAATCCTAATCCTAATCCTCCTAGGAATCTCTATGCTTAGCCCATCATCACATATAAATAGGGAATAGGAGAGGAGCACATAAATCAGTACACCAAGAGGAAGCAAAATTCACCACCACACCACATAGTGCTAGGCTTTTTTTAGTTCTTTCATTCATGTGATTTTGTGCTCGTCTTTTTTGAGTTCTTCCATCCTTGTGATTATATGCTCGTCGTCTTCCAGCCATTGGGCTTGTCAGTTTGTTGTCCATTCAACATTCAAGCTATACGAGGGAATAAGCTAGAAAATTTATAGGTTGAATTGGTAGCTGCTAAAGTTATTCAAATACCATATACTACATCAAGCTATGTAAACAATCTCTAAGAGCATGCTAGGACTTGACTATTCCGCTTTACCTTGATTTTGTTGTATTTATTCTATGGTGGTTATGTGATTTCATATGTATGAAATATCTAAAATATTATATGAAATCCTAGGTAGAGAACTCCTCACTCGGGTTCCATCAATGAGTTCAGCCGCCCTATAAAAACTCTGTGACCTGCAACTATCTTCTTATGAGTGAGGCAGATTTAATGACTTCTCAACTACCATCCAAACAGAAACAACAGAAGAAATAATACACCGAAGATAACTACAGTACCTTCAAATTTCGAACTTGATGAGGGCAGCCTGCTGGTATAATGACTGCATCGCCTAACCTCTGAACAAATGTCCATGGTTCAATTCCTATTAATCACACAAATAAAACACATCAAGAAAACCCCACTTTAAGGTGATTTAACACACAGAGGCAAATAATTAAAAAGAGAAAAGGCAAACCATATTCCTCCTTAAGTCGTTTTTTGTGCTCCAAAGTCAAGTAAATGGTTTGGTCATGAATTGGATGGATAACCTGTAAGTAAGAGGCAACCACATTGAATTTTGTGTAGAGGTTAACAGGATTCTTATAAAAGATGAATTGGCAGAAGCCTTTTTTGCTTTCCCATTTAGCTAACAAACTTAGGTTAAATTCTTACAGAGAAACCTATCATCACAATACAATACTAGGAATTGGTAATATACATGCAATTGTTTCACCTTACTACCTCAATAATTAACAAGCTCTTTTTAACATAATTGTAGTGCCATAATTGGACAAGCAATGCAGCAACAATTTTCCAAAGTATTCAACTGGTAAAACAAAAACGATCACATAGTTACGATGAAATTCACGAAAATACACTGCAATAGGCTTGCTTATTCCAGAATTAAGAATCTCATACAAGCAATTACAACAGATTTAGATCCCATTCAGATGTTCTTAAGACTGAATGCCAGAAAACAACAGAAAGCACAAATTCCTCCATCCAGTAAACTTGAAATATTGGATAAAAAGGCAAGAGATAGGATAAAGTGGAGAACTAGATGTATAATAGCAGTAACAAGGTACACAAAAATTTAAAATCACCACTGCTGTATGTTAGAAATGGATATTGGGTCCATTCCTCCCTTAAAAAGCCTTATAAGGGAGAGGGTTGCCTCACCATATAAAGTGGCTCATGCCACTATCTCCAATCCAATGTGGGACACTTCAATACACCCCCCGCACGCGCAGCGTGGACTATCCCAAACGCCATCTGTTGACAACGATATTGGGGGGGCCCATCATTGGATTGGGTTGGCTCTGATACCATGTTAGAAATGGATATTGGGCCCATTCCTCCCTTAAAAGACCTTATAAGGGAGAGGGTTGCCTCACCATATAAAGTGGCTCATGCCACTATCTCCAATCCAATGTGGGACACTTCAATACTGTGGCATTCTAACGGTAGAGACAACAGTATCCTGAAAACAATCAGAAGGTGCTACAACATATTTTTTTCTCAGTGCATAGGAAAGGAGAGAATATTGTCAAGACAATAATCTTCTGCATTGACTTCTTTTATCCATCCAAAATTATAGTCAGCATCAATAAACTTGACTTTCGTTTTTGTAACATCAACTAATTATATTGCCCCCACAAATATGATTAGAATTATCAAACTTCTCATGTAAGATCAAACAGAACTAAATCAGCACATTTATGACTTAAATAACTATTTTTATCACCTCAACTTTTTTATCACATAAAATGAGGACAGAAGATGGAAATTACCTCCGGAAGCAGATTACCATAGATATGCCTGAACTCGTTGAAGTGCCTTTTGAGATACTCCTCTAACTTAGGAACGTCTTGTTGCCTAAAAATGTCCCAAAGAGCTCCACTCTCCGCATCATCGAAGTCAGCCATATTCATATTGGAAAGATCAGACTCTTTTGAGGCTTTCACTTGTTCCCCAATATCCATCTGAACAACTCCAGAAATCTCAATTTGATCTTGGGCAGCATGCTTTAATTTGACTTTTTTAATTCTCTGAAGGTCCGAAGGGTCAACCGTAACTCCTTTCACATGTGTCAAGACATTAACCTAATGTGAATAAAATAGAATAAGATGTGTAGGCCACAGTTTAGCAAAATATGGAATCAGGTGTTCCATTCAAATATCAAGTATATGACATAATAACAAACTTCTTGGCAGTTGGCATGATTTAAATTATTTTGAGCACCAAGTATATAATCTGTTTTGCTACCATTGTAACTCTTAATAGCATTTTATGACTTACTAATTCAAGTCTTTAGTGTCAATGACAAGTAGGAAAAGATGATCCAAAGAGTGGCAGGCAAACATAAAAAAACTATTTCCTCAGATATATCATCGCTCAAGTAGGTAAAACGGAGAAAGGAGAATAAGCTACAGGCCTAGGATCAAATCTATAATCTGGATATGCAAGCTACTGAAATTAGAAAAGTGAGCATATACCAACCACATCAGACATATTGTAGTGAAGCTTTGTTACAGAATCTCCACGCCCCAGCTCTTCGTTAAATCCATAAGCTATATAGGTTTTTGGCCCCATATCAGGTTTTATAGACCCTGGAGGAAGCTTAGTTACAAGATTTAAGTGTCCATCTTGAGGGTGTGTATACACTTTAAACGGCAAGCAGCTGATAAACTCAAAGCCATGGCGAGGAACCAGCTGCTCAAATGAAGTGGATGGAGGGCAGTCTTTCAATTTTAGTATTTGAGGCCACCCATTTCTGTCAAATTGTGCAATAGAATACGCATTTGAATACCCTTTGAAAAATTGGTGAGCATTCACATCCACCTACAAGTCAGCAATAATAAAGAAGAAAACTCAGAAGAAAGCACGTGAAAATTAAGTTTACATCTCATTCAGAAGCAATGCTGGGGAATACCAAACAGATAGATAAGGTTCATCTGGCAATTATATAGCATGCTGAAACTGAAATAAAATCAAGTTAGACTAGGGAACTGGCATATATTGGTCAATGTAATAGTTTATAAACCAAAACACTGCATTAATATCAAACAGCTCACATTGTTCCAAATGTTTTAAATTGCAGCAGCAGACATAAACATACCTCACGCCAATCGAGGCAATTAATAGCAGTCACATTGAGGTATGTACCACGTTTAAGGTTTTTAATCTGTCGGAAGGCACGCCACAAAACCATAGGTTCCCAACTCAAGCCAAGGGTAGTTTCAAGCACATTACTTACTATTACTGGCTCACCCTTTGACCAATGCCACTGGAAATGTTTTAGATTCCCATGCTCAATGTCTACAGCTGATGGACAGTATAAAGCATTGTCACTAGATTCTTCTCGAGAGGCCGCTTTCCGTATCTTCGGGCTCATCATGGCTTCATCTCCATCCAATAATTTGGAACAGGAACAACTTTTCTCAAGACATTCGGCCACAGATTCAATTTTGTCTGCATCAAGTATTTCTTTCGCTTCCACAAGCAATTTTGAAACATATTCATCTGGGAACAAGCATTTCAATTCCAAAAGTTCTTCACCACAACCTCCCTTGGTTTCAGGGGGGCACGATATGACACCATTTCCCTTCGATTTCCATTGTGATGGAGAGTACAAGTTATCCTCCAACTTATCTTCCATCGTCAAAGACTGATTGCCAACATTGTTTGAATTTTTCTTGCCACCATGCAGATAATCATACCCATAATTGACATATCTAAAAGATGGTCCTTTTTCACCTCCCTGCAAGTGCCCATCCCTAAGTTCTCGACAGCAGTTAAGGCAAAGGTCATAGCCACACCGAGGACAGCTTCTGTGGTAGTCAACAACAGAAGTCCGACAGTTGTTACTGCATCCTCATGTACAAATTGAAGCCGTTAGAAATTATCCAAAGTTATATAGTGCCTGGAAGTTCTTAACAAACATACCAATAAATGCTCTCATCTGCATCCATTGATGCTTCAATGATTTTAGTGTCTAAAACCAATACTCCTGCAAAATCCAATAAAAGGTTAAAAGTACAATTAAATCTAGTATGAAGCCACTACAAGCTAGAATTATCTTTCTCTCTCATGTAATAAAGCAATATCAAATTTGACCATATTCTGTCAATATAATTTACAAAACTCACCAGTTTTCCAAAAGAGCATCAGATAAATATTATCTGTAAGTGCTCATATAACCAGCGTCCAACATACTTCACGAAAACGGAACATTTATTCCACAAAATTTTGCAGCATTTTTTGACGCATTTCAAGGAAGAAAAAGATATAAAAACGAAACCTTGAATCTTAGCCTCGAGTTCCCTCTCTATCACTTGTTCTTTGTTAATCTGTTCAATACATGGCAGGAGAAGTTTTATCATGTACTTGGAGTGCTGAATCTTCTGGTCTCTGCTCATTGTGAAGCTGGACTTCTCCTTAATCTTCATAGCAGTCTACAAGCAGAAACTGCATTTGAAGCATAACAAAAGAATGAACAAAAGAAGAAAACATCAGACAGCAAGTTAGAAACAAACTTCCACAGGAGCTTCCATTCGTAAACACGATATGCAATTGCAGTTTAGTTGACAAACAGGACAAGCCTCTGCAAAAGCGTCTGCTGACACGCCAGGGTACCTATCATCAGAAACAAAGGCAAATGAAGATTGTAGAATGCAAGTATAAGTCTTACTAGCAAAGATAAACACTCTACTGTATATCTTCCCCAAATGGTCTGGCAAATAACGCGACACTTTGCTTTTCAATTTGATATTCATAGAGCTTAATAGCAAATTTTGACACCGAAAATGAATGATATATGAACTCTGGTTTGTCATGACGCGGTTGGCTAGGGCTAGTTGGCATATGCTTGTGTAAGGAAGATTAAGATTAGCATACCAGGTCGCCATACATGGATGACAATACCGCTTCGTCTTACATTTAGTGCACCGGACAACCTCTCCTTTGTCATTTCTCTGACACTGGTGACACATATTTGATTGCAGAAATCCCTATACAACAAGTTAGCATACAATGACTGCTCAAAGCATAATCATATATAACTGATCACAACAGAAGAGAAATCAGCTTCCGAATTATTCCTACCTTTTCATCCCTTTTCAGTCCAACTCTGGTATTTGTTTGAGATGGCTTTAGGAATTTTCCTTGGCCATCCGTCATGCCTTGATTAAACCACCTCCCTCTTCTTTGCTTAGTGTCCTCATCCTCTTTAAGTGAAATTCCATTATTCTGCTTCTCCTCATCTTCACTTTCTGTGGTGTTCAATCTTCCCATCTTCTCCATAGCCCTATCCTGAAATGCTTCGACCACGGCCTTCAATCTCTACCTTGGCTGAATCATCTCCCTCTTCTTTTTCCCGCCATATTTGGGTGCGAATGCCCTATGTGTGGATTTGGAAAATGGAAAATAGTACTCCTACTTGCGTGAGACCGACCAGCCTGGGCATTTAAACTTATTTAACATTTATTTTCATCATAAAAACACAGTTTGCTGCGGTCCTCCGATGAGCTTATACAAAAAGACTCTAGTTCGACTCTCCCTGCTAGGGGTGAGTGGAACAACTAAAACCGAATAATCTAAGGGATCCATATTAAAATATAGTTCGATTTATTTAATTTTTCGATTTGATTTGATTTGATTTTTCAAAATAATTTGATTTTTGTAAAATAACTAAAACCAGATTTTTGTAAAATAACTAAAACCGAATAATCGAAAGAATCAGTTCAAATCGATTTAGTTCCTTAAAAACAGAACATAACTAAAAACTGAATTATATTTATTTAATAATATATATATATATATATATATATATATATATATATGCATAAATAGATATAGTTCGAACTAGATTTAATTCGTCTGCGTGCCGATAGTTTTCCCACCTTTATGTGAGTTGTTTTCTCACTTTTATGTGGGTAATGGTTACACTTGCGTGCGGATAGTTTTCTCACTTGTGTTGTGTGGGTAGTAGTTCCGTCTGTATGCGGTTATTTTTCTACCTTTGTATGGTGTAGAAGTCTCGTCTACGTGCGGATTGCTTATTTGATCCCTCTTGTAATTCTAAAAAAAAGATAGGAGTATATATATTTTGATATTAAATACAATTTTATTTTATTTTTTTTGTTATCTCTCATTTTCTTTCTTTGATTTTTTGATTTTTTGGATAATTTCGATTATTTGGTTCGGTTCAATATTTATTCTAAAAATTTTGATTTTTCAGTTCAATTTATTCAGGCAATTCGGTTCAATTCAATATTTTTTCAAAAATCAAATATAAATTTGATTTGGTTTGGTTTTAGCTTAAATCGAATAGACACCCTACCCACTAAAAGCACTATTTCCATTTTGCTTTTTTTAGTTTTTTTCTTTTGCGGTTTTTTTTGCAATTTTTTTTATAATTTTTTTTTTTCAGTTTTGTTTTGCAATTTTTTTTTTAATTTCTCTTTTTGCAAATAAATGTAATATTTGATAGAAGAAGTCATGTTTTTATTAAGTAAATTATACTCCTCCGTCCCCAAAATAAGTTCCTCTTTGGGGACGGCACGGGTTTTAAGGAAAAATGGTAAAGTGTATTGATAGTGGAGAAAAATATGTTATAATTAGTATTGGGAGTGATGAAAAGGTGAAAAAGTGTGATAATTAGTATTGAGAGTGGTGAAAAAGTGAAAAGTAAGAATAAATAAAGTATTATTAGTGGTGGGGTAGTTGTCCAAAAATAGAAAGAAAGAAAGAGGAACTTATTTGGGGGACGTCCCAAAAAGGAAAAAGATGAACTTATTTGGGGGACGGAGGGAGTATATTACAAAAAAAGGAGGTCCTATTTCTATTAAATAATACTCCATTATTATTATTATTATTATTATTATTATTATTATTATATCATAAACTCTAATTAATATTTATTACAAAAAATGAAATAAAAAAAGATAATATACCTTAACTACAAAATTCTTCCCCCGTTTCATTATTTATGATCTATGCCTTTTCGGTACAAATGGCGGCGAGAGGGAGAGGTAGGGGGTCAAGGCGGTGCAGGGTTTGAGGAGGTAAAAAAAGCAGCAGCGAAAGGGAGCGGCGGATGATCGATGGAGGAGGAGAGAAGGAGGTAATGGTGGTGGTGAGAAATGAGGCGGGGAGCTACTAGAAGGGAAAGAATCAAATGAGAGAGAGAGAGAGAGTAATAATGAATTGATTAAAATGAGAGAGAGAGAGAGAGAGAGTAATAATGAAATGAGGATGTGACTCGGCTTCTTCTTCGCGCCCCTTTTGTGAATTGTGGAATTGGATTTGGAATCTGGATGTTATTCCTAAAGTTAAAATGTTTTTATGGAGATGCCTAGCTAAGAGCAATCCCAGCAGATCACCTAAATGCATCACTGACTCTAAATTTAGGCTAAAACAATTGAAAATGAGATAAAAAATGCATCCAGCAGATCCCCTAAATTGGATATGGGGCCCACAAAAATTTTTACACCTACCTAAATTCAATCTTAAATTTACACCCACCCTAAATTTATTTTAAGCTTATAATTAGTAGGGCCCACACATAATTATTGTTTTTATGTAGAAAATAGGAGATCTGGTGTATGCATTTATAAAATCGAAATCCTAAAATTAAATAGGGAAGCTTTAGGGAGGAATATAGGAGCATAATTTTGAGATTTCTGCTGGGAGTGCTCTAATGCTAATGCTTTACCTACTACAAAGGCATTGAGATCCAGAACTTTGGAGGTGGATATTTTGTGCACGAGATGCGGGGAGTGTGAGGAGTCTATGGAGCATGCATGCTATCAGGGATTGTGGTTGGGTGAGTGTTCTTTGGGCTGTCTCACCACTTCGTATGCAACCATTGAAGCAGGGGGAGAATTGCTCGATTGTTGATTGGTTTGAGAAAATCAGAGCTTGCCCTCAACATGAAGTCCATGCTATTTTTGCGACGATTGCTTGGGTTTGCTGGTATGCTAGAAATCTTCTCATTTTCCAAAACAAAGTCTTATCTCATGTTGAGTGTCTTGGTATTGCGACTCGGGCTCAATGGATAAGACCGACTTGTTCTTTAATACAGAAGCCGAGTTCTACTCGGCTGGAGTGCAACGAGGAGGGTGTCTGCAAGGTTGCCACTAATGCGGCGTTTAATGTGGGGAGAGGCGTTGGGGTTGGAGCAGTTCTGAAGCAGGGTGATGGTTCTCTCTTGGGATGCAGATTTGGTTTTTCTGCAGGGGCTTTTACTGTGATCGAAGGAGAAGCGATAGCTTTGCTTGAAGGTTTAAAACTTTGCAGGGAGAAAGGCGTGATGGATGTGATTGCTGAAACTGATTGCCAACAACTCTATTGGAAGCTTGCTCGACATGAGAATGATTTATCTTATCTGGGAGACACGCTGAGAGAGATTTTTGAGTTGACAAGCTCGTTCCGCAGGGTTACTTTCAGTTGGACGCCAAGAGAAGGAAACTCCATTGCCGATAAATTAGCTTTGTTTGCTCTTTCTTCTTTGATTAATGTTTCTTCTTTTGAGGTTCTACCTTCTGTGTTGAACTTTGTTTCGCTTGTTTAATGAAGTTGTCTTCTTGTTGGCTCAAAAAAAAAATGAATTGATTAACAATTTTAATTTTAATTAAGCTCTAATTATGGACGGTCCAAAAAAGAATACATGATATAAATAATTGGATGAAGAGAGCAATAAACTCAAAAAATTCATTTTTAACTAAACAAATTGTTTTAAAAAAATAATAATTATAAATTCTAATTGAATCAATGAGCTCTGGTTAATAATTTTAAAATTAAACTAAATTATATTCTTTGTGTCTGTAAAAACTGTGGTCTTTTTGCTATTTTGGTCCCATAAAAATTGTGGTGTTTTCATTTCGGTATACATACATCATATTGTTATATTTTTAATCTCATTCATACTCAATATTTTTTTTAAAAATCCATCAAAAAATTATTTATTAATTGTCAACTAAATTAATTTAGTTTTGGCAAATCCCTTTATTCATGTTATATATATCTCCAACAATTTATTAAAATTGTTACCAACACTGGGAGGGTTTCTAATTCCTCTATAAAGCACCGGTTCCGGCGTATAATCAAGAATGGTATGTCTTCAGATATGAGTAAAACCCAAGAAGCAACGGGCCGTGCTGCTGGTGCAGTTTTGCAGCGCGTAGGCGCAGTTCTTGACACTTCGTCGCCGATGGAGTTCTTGAATAAAGTGCAATATATGCTCAGGCTGGAAGTGCGATTCTGCAAATTTTTGTGATTCATTCTTTTTCCGACGCATCTCGATCTATGTCGGCTATGGTTTCTAAAAGATGAGGAGATATGTTGGATGACGAAGATTCTTTGGACGAGGAAGACCCTCTAAATATTTTCTCATAGTCTTGGTTTGTTTGTTTTTTGGTCACCCGTGGTTTCTTGCAGGTGTTTTCGCCTGTTTTTGTTTTCGCCTCTAGACGGATCTTTTTTCCTTTTTTTTTTAATAAAATTTCTACTTCAGCCAACAATTTATTAAAATACGTGTCCCCAAGCACATTACATTTTGGTGGACAATGGAGCAGTAATTTTAAACAAAAAAAAACGAAAATTAATTAAAATTTTGATAATGAAAATAGAAAAATAGAATGAAATTAAGATATAGAGCATATCAGCTGAAACCCCCCCCCCCCCCCATCACACGAAAGAACGAAAGAAATTGTTGTTTCATCAGCTGCAAAGTAAACTCCAATAGAATAACCGTGAAAGAAAGCTGTAAATACACAATGCGAGATTTCTTTATTTCTCTTGTGATGTAATTTCTATGATTTAATCTGTCCATTTCCCTTGGACTATAGTCATAAATGGCGGCAATATTAGTGTAGTCCAATTCCAAGCCAAGTTAGTAAAGCAACATAAATTTTACCAAAAAAGATGATTTATATAAATGTCAAATACAGCATAGTGCAGAGAAAAACTAGTATCCAAGAACAAGAGAAATGGAACCACAAATGAAGCAGCATCATTATCTGATCACATGCTTCCCGGTCCAAGGCCACATCAACCCTACTCTCCAGCTAGCTAAGAACCTCGCCGCCCTCGGCGCCACCGTCACGTTCGCCACCACCGCTGCCGGCCTCAAACGCGTGCAAGATCGCCTCCCTGCCCCCCATGGCTTGTCCTACGCCTCCTTCTCCGAGGAGAACGTCCCCGCCGGTGACGCCACGGCCTACATGACAAACATGAGGCGCTGTGGCTCCGAAAATCTCACCAAGATCCTCCAGAAGTCGTTCAACGACGGCAGGCCGGTGACCTGCCTAGTCTACAGCCTCCTCATGCCTTGGGCTTCAGCGGTGGCGCGTGACATGCACGTCCCATCCGCTTTTCTCGTGATACAGTGCGCCGCCGCCTTCGTCATCTATAGTCGATTCTTCGGCGGCCATGGAGAGTCATCAGTTTCTGTGAGCATACAAGATTTGCCTACTTTCTCTTCGTGTGATTTGCCAACATTTGTGTTGCCTGAAAACCCCACGAATTCTTTCATGGGACCTATGCTGATAGAGCACATGCAAGAACTCGAAACCCTTCCAAAATCACTTGTTCTTCTAAACACCTTTCAAGAACTAGAGCAAGAGGCGATCAAAGAGTTGGAAAGCAAGCTAAATGTCATCGCGATCGGGCCGTTGATCTCGACGAACAACTCATTTGGTGGCGACTTGAGTGAGGAGAGTTATCTTCGGTGGCTAGACTCGAAGCCGGAGAAATCGGTTGTGTACATTGCATTTGGTAGTTTGGTGGTGATGAATAAAGAGCAAAAGATTGAGATATTGCATGGACTTGTGCAGAGCAAAAGACCATTTTTGTGGGTTGTTAGATCATCAGATAATGAAGAGGAGGAGGTGAAGAAGATGGTTGAAGATGAAATGAAAAATTGTGATGGTATGATAGTAGCATGGTGTTTGCAAACGGAAGTGTTGAGTCATAAGTCCATAGGTTGTTTCGTGACGCATTGTGGATGGAATTCAACTCTGGAAGGTCTGGTCTGTGGAGTCCCGTTGATCGGGTGCCCACATTTTTCTGACCAGACCACGAATGCTAAGCTCGTGGAAGAGGTGTGGAGAAATGGGGTTAGAGCGAGGACGAATGGAGAAGTTGTCATAAAAAGAGAAGAATTAGGGAAATGTTTGGATGTTGTGATGGGTGAGGGAGAAAGAGGTAAAGAGATCAGAAAAAATGCAAGGATATTGAGAGGCATGGCCATGGAAGCTGTCAAAGATGGTGGGTCTAGCTACAATAATTTGAGAAAAGTTATAGAGAGTTTCTGAACGAGAGGTTTTGGATCGATGGAGTTGAATAGACACTCATGTAACACGATGATGTATGTATTTTAGTTGTTCACATTCTTGGATTATTTTATGCTTTAATTAAATTTGATATATACAATTAGGTGATTTTTGGTGCAGGAATTGAAGAGTTCGATGTTGATGGAGTCGAGTGTAAGAAAGTAGAAGAATAAAGTTTTTTATATATGCTAAATATTGAAGGAGCCCCAAAGAGACGAGAAGTAATAAACTTATTATTTTGGGCTAAAAATTTAATTAGTTTTATTTTCGGCCCATTAGAGAGTTGTGGCTTAGATTAGGTGTGTGGCCATATAATACTTTGACTTTGGCGATTAATGTTGGAATATAAACTTGATTTGTATAGATATTTTCTAAAAAGTATTCTAGAATAGTTGAGGATGAGATAGAAAAAGAAGAGCATTCTATAATGATTGAGAATAAAGTTAGAATTAAGAAGATATAGCTAGCTAGATTTAGAGAAATCTAGAGTGTATAGAGAGTTCTAGAGAATGTAATAGTTGAGAGAATTCTAAATAATGTAGGAATTATCTAGCTACTACTACTTACCACTATAAATATGTAACCATGTAAGTGAAGAAAGTAAGGAAGTGAATTGAAGAAAGATTGTGTTAGTAAACTACAATCCTCTCACTCAAATTCCTAATCACACACACGTCCACAACCAATTTCTCCAAATTTCCTCCTACCAATTAAATAAATTCTCCATTATATACTTATATTCCAACAAAGTGGTAATTTCCTCCTACCAATTAAATAAATTCTCCATTATATATACTTATATTCCAACAAAGTGGTATCCGAGCCATAAAATCCTACCTGTGGAATGGCCAACCTACAATCGTTTCAAGTCCCCATGCTCAACAAAAGCAACTTCGACAATTGGAGCATCAAGATGAAGGCGCTATTGGGAGCCCACGACGTTTGGGAGATCGTGGAGAACGGCTACGAAGAGCCGCAGGACGAGGCCGCACTATCCCAACAACAAAAGGATAGATTGCGAGATGCGAGAAAGAGAGACAAAAAGGCTCTCTGTCTCATTTATCAAGCGCTGGGGGACGACGATTTTCAGAAGATCTCGAATGCGAATACCGCCAAAGAAGCGTGGGAGAAGCTCCAGAACACGTGCAAAAGAGCGGAGCAAGTAAAAAAGGTACGACTTCAAACTTTAAGAAGAGAGTTTGAGTCTTTGCATATGAAAGAGTCCGAATCGATTTCAGATTATTTTTCAAGAGTCTTGGTGGTGTCTAATCAAATGAAAAGAAATGGTGAAAAGTTGGAGGATGTAAGAATTATGGAGAAAGTATTGCGCTCACTAACTCCAATATTTGAGCATATAGTAATCACAATTGAAGAAACTAAAAATTTGGAGGAGATGACCATCGATCTCTTATTGGGGTTGTTGCAAGCATATGAGGAGAAGCAAAAGAAAAAGCAAGAGATTTCAGAGCAACTTTTAAAAATGCAAGTAAGCTCAAAAGATAAAGAAGAAGGTCCGAGCAATGGTCGTGGACAATTCGTGAGAAGGCGTGGCCAAGGACAAGATCGAGGCAAAGGCCGTGGACGTGGACGTGGACGAGGACGAGGAGGCTTCATCAACAACAATGAAAGAATCGAGTATACAAGTGGTCGAAGGAGGAGCAACCCACAGTCGAGGTACGATAAATCTTCAATAAAGTGTTATAATTGCCATAAATTTAGGCACTATGCTTCCGAGTGCAGAAGTGAAAAATTAAGGATTGACGAGAAGGCCAATTATGCTGAAAATACAAGTAAAGAAATTGGGAGTGTGCTTCTGGCATATAAAGGAGAAGTTGGAAGACAAGATGACACATGGTACCTTGACACTGGTGCTAGCAATCACATGTGCGAAAAGAGAAGCATGTTTGTGGAGCTTGATGAGTCGGTAAGTGGAAATGTCTCCTTTGGTGATGAATCTAAAATTCCAGTTAAAGGAAAAGGAAAAATTTTAATTCGCTTAAAGAATGGAAATCATGAATTTATTTCCAACGTTTATTATGTGCCCAATATGAAAAATAATATCTTAAGTTTGGGACAACTCTTAGAGAAAGGTTATGATATTCACATGAGAGATTATAACCTTTCAATAAGAGATGGCAAAAATAATCTTATTGCCAAGGTGCCAATGTCTAAAAATAGAATGTTCTTATTGAATATTCAAAATGACGCGATAAAATGCCTGAAAGCGTGTTACCAAGATAAGTCTTGGTTGTGGCATCTTCGGTTTGGGCACTTAAATATTGGCGGTTTGGAGTTGCTATCAAAGAAAGAGATGGTGAGAGGCCTACCATCCATCACACATCCCGATCAACTCTGCGAAGGTTGTCTACTCAGGAAGCAGTTCAGAAAGCCATTCCCAAATGAGTCAAGCTCAAGAACTCAAAAGCCACTGGAGTTGATTCATGCTGACGTGTGTGGGCCAATAAATCCAAGCTCCCTCGGTAAAAATAATTATTTTCTGCTCTTCATTGATGATTTTTCTATAAAACTGTGGGTATATTTCTTGAAGCAGAAGTCAGAAGTTGAAGCATTCAAGAAATTCAAAGCTACCGTCGAGAAGGAGAGCGGACGAGAAATCAAAGCCTTGAGGTCTAATCGAGGGGGAGAATTCACATCCAAGGAATTCTTGGAGTTTTGCGAAGCAAATGGAATTCGGCGGCCACTGACAGTTCCAAGATCCCCCAACAGAACGGAGTGGCGGAAATAAAGAACAGAACAATCATGGAGATGGCGAGGAGCATGCTAAAGACAAAGAATCTGCCTAAAGAGTTTTGGGCCGAAGCAGTGGCGTGCGCGGTGTACCTGTCCAACCGATCGCCGACAAGGAGCGTGTGGGGAATGACTCCACAAGAAGCCTGGAGCGGGAGAAAGCCAGGAATTTCCCACCTAAAGGTATTTGGGAGCAAAGCCTACATGCATGTACCAGATGAGAGAATGAAGAAGCTTCATGATAAAAGTGAAGCATTCATATTTATCGGGTACGACTCTAACTCTAAAGGCTATAAGTTATATAATCCAAATACCAAGAAAACAGTGATAAGTCGAGACGTGGAGTTCGACGAAGAAGGAGTCTGGGATTTCAGTCCTAGTGATGACTTCACCTTCATCCCACAGTTCGAAGATGAAAGGCCTGTCGAGCAAGTCGAAGAAGTCCAGCAAGAGCTAGTGACTCCACCAGCTTCACCTATACTAGTTACTGAAGACTCGCCACCATCTTTCTTAAATGAAAGAGCCACACCACGCGTAAGGAGTTTGGACGAGATATATGAGAATACGGAAAGGTTAAAAGATCTTACCTTATTCTGCCTATCTGCTTATTATGAACCTGTTAGTTTTGAAAAACCAGCAAATAATGAAAATTGGCGAGTCGTAAGAGACGAAGAGATCAAATCAATAAAGAAGAATGATACGTGGGAGCTCGTGACACTACCAGAAAGGCACAAGGCCATTGGAGTCAAGTGGGTGCATAAGGTTAAGAAGAATTTCAAAAGGTGAAGTTGAAAAATATAAAGAAAGGCTCGTCGGGAAAGGATTTCACCAAGTTCGGAGTTTTGCTCAGAATGACAAATCAAGTTTTGAATTTCAGATATTTTTTTGCCGGGGGGGATTTTAAAAGTTTCAACCCAATCCAATCCAAAAATCAGAGATTCGCCTAAAATCCAATCCGGTTCGAAGATTCGAAAAATTTGAAGTAAATTTTAAATTTTAATTTGGTTCAGATCAAATATTCAAATTTTAATTATTTTGCTTATCCCTTTAATTTTATTGTTTTATTTGGATTAATCCATTAATTTTCAGCTAATTGACACATACGAATACTATATAATATAGATAAATGTATATATAGTGCATTGCACTTGTACAATACTACTAATTATCAATAAAGAATAGGAATTCAAAACAAGGTAAATCAATCCTTTTTGAAAGGGGTTATTGCCAGAAAATACATATACTTTGTCAATTTTCTGGTTTATATCATGACCTTATAATTTGGCCAGAAAATACATCAATTTTCAATTTAATTGCAATTATAACATGACTTTATAGTCTGGCCAGAAAATACACCAAGTTTCAATTTATTCTCAATTTTAACATGACCTTGTAATTAATTTAGTATAATAATACCAAGTTTAATACATTAAATATTTTTAATTTTCTTTTCATCTCACAATATACTATATATAAATACATATATATTTTATAAATATACATCTATATGTAAATAATATATAATATTATTTACTTTTTAACATAGTTTCTATTATATACGTACGTAATTTTTTTATTGGTCCTAATATTTTATAATTTCATAATTTAAATAAATAAATACTTATTATATATATAATATATTAATAGAATATTAAAATCAAATTTATATGTATATATATATATATTTGTGTGTTGAAAATGTAGATATATATATATATATATAACAAGATATTATATTGATGGCTTAAAATACATATATATATATATATTATGAAATAATTGATCATCTAACTTAATTTTTATAAAAATTAATCAATCAATTAAAAATATTTTATACATAACAATTTAATATAAATACAATAAATATTAATACATCTATGATGAAAATAAATCTAAATAAGGTCATGTTATAATTGAGAATAAATTGAAACTTGGTGTATTTTCTGGCCAGACTATAAAGTCATGTTATAATTGCAATTAAATTGAAAATTGATGTATTTTCTGGCCAAATTATAAGGTCATGATATAAACTAGAAAATTGACAAAGTATATGTATTTTCTGGCAATAACCCCTTTTTGAAAATGCGTACATCCAAATTAGCCCTTCCTTCTAGGAAGATGCATCTTGGGGTGTGCAAATATCGATCTAAATCGAAATTTTAAAATATGATTCGATTTTTTTGATTTTTCAATTCGGTTCAATTTCTTGTTCATAAGAATTTGATTTTTTGATTCTGTTCGGTTTGAATTTTTAAAAATCGAACAAAATTGAAAATCAAATTATATTTATATTATATATATATATATATATAATATTTTAGTTATAATTTTCTAATATTTAATTTATTATCTAATCCTGATTATAATATTATAATTATATTTTCTTGAAATGAATGATGGATAATGATAAAATATAGTATAACATAATTTTGAGAAGTTTTTTTTTATATATATATATAATTTTATAAAAAAAATCGATTTTTCGGATTAATTCGATTTTTGGTTCGGTTCGGTTCGGTTCGGTTTTAATTTTAAAAATTTCGGTTAATTAGGTTCGATTCGAATTTTTTTTAAAATCGAATATAATTTGGTGGGTTTGATTTTAACAAAAACCGAACCGAATAACCGAATGCACACCCCTAAATGCGAAAAGATCAAAGTTGTTTATAATAATAATAATAAACCATTTTTTCATTCCTCATTTCAATTTAATTATGGAGGGAGTGAAAAGAAGGGATGTGAAATTGTAAAATTCTTTTTTATAAAAAATGAGAAAAAAGTAAAAGAAAATTTAAAGGGATAAATAATTTTTATTATTCTTCATTCTCTCATGATATATTTATCAACTAAAGAAAACACGCTCTAAAATAAATTAAAAATAGGGACATTTGTTAGACAAATCAAATTATAAGTTGAAGATTAATAGATTATAGTAAACAAATAGTTGAAAATTTAATACTCCTTCCGTCCCATAAAAACATGCATATTTTTCCTTTTTCGACCGTTCCATATAAACATATATAGTTTATTTATAGTAATAATTATCTCACTAAACATCACAATTAATGTGAGATCTCACTCACACTAAACTTTATAAGATTTTTTAAAATTCGTGTCGTCCTATACTATGCATGTTTTTAGGAGATGGTGAGTATGATAATTGGGCATACCAAGTTTGAGCAAGCTCTGTCCTGCCCCCACAAACAGCACATCCTACAAAAGCAGAAACCTCCTTCAAACTCAACCCTCTCATCACTTTCTTCCCTTTCACAATATTCTTCCACCACATGGGCATGGCCCCCCGCCACCTCCTCCGCCTACTCCACCTCCTAGCCTACCTCCTCCTCTCCTCCGGCGATGACTCCTCCGTCATGCTCAGCCTCCTCTCCTCCCTCTCACCCGCCCCCTCCGGCTGGTCCTCCTCCACCCCTTTCTGCGACTGGTCCAACGTCATCTGCGACTCCACCTCCTCCTTCGTCACCTCCATCAACCTCAACTCCGCCTCCGTCTCCGGCTCCCTCCCCTCCACCCTCAACCTTCTCTCCAACCTCCAGTCTCTCTCTCTCCAAAAGAACTCCCTCTCCGGCCCCCTCCCCTCCTTCCAGAACATCTCCTCCCTCCAGTCACTCTACCTCGACGACAACCGCTTCTCGGCCGTCCCGGAAAATTTCCTCTTAGGCCTCCCAAATCTCCTATCCTTCAGCATCAGCGATAACTTCAATCTCCCTCCATGGCAGATCCCGCCTTACCTCACTGAAAGCACTAATCTCGTCTCCCTCTTCGCCAGCAACGCTAGCCTCACCGGCGCCATCCCCGACATCTTCGCGTCGCTGCCCAATTTCCAAAAGCTGCAGCTGTCGTACAACAACCTCACCGGACCCCTCCCGCACTCCTTCTCCGGTTCCGAGATTCAGAATCTCTGGCTCAACAATCAGCTGCAGGGCTTATCCGGCGGGATTGATGTCTTATCCAACATGACGCAGCTCTCCCAAGTTTGGCTGCAAGCCAACGCCTTCTCCGGCGCCATTCCTGATTTATCAAACTGCGTCAACCTCTTCGATGTGCAGCTCCGTGACAACCGCTTCACCGGTGTCGTGCCGCCGTCGTTGATGGGCTTGCCGAAGCTCGTCAACATCACGATGCAGAACAACAAGCTGCAGGGTCCTTACCCGGTGTTTCCGAGCGGAGTTGTCGCCACGATCGGAACTACCAACAGCTTCTGCTTGGATGAGCCAGGCCCCTGTGACCCGCAGGTGACCATGTTGCTCGACGCCGCCGCAGCGCTTGGCTACCCGATGCCTTTGGCGGAGTCATGGGTGGGCAACGACGCTTGCAAATCGTGGAGGTTTGTCAACTGCGATTCGCAGGGAAAGACCGTCACGGTCGTCAACATGGCGAAGCAGGGGTTTTCCGGCAGCATTTCGCCGGCGTTTTCGAATCTCACGTCGTTGAGGAATTTGGTGTTGAATGATAATAACCTAAGCGGTATGATTCCTAGTGTTCTTACAGCTCTGCCTCAGCTCCAAACTTTCGATGTGTCCAACAACAATTTATCCGGTGAGATTCCGGCTTTCCCTCAGTCAGTGAAGTTTTTGTATGATAATAATGTGTTACTTGGTAAGAATGTGAGCGACAACGGAGGAGGCGAAGCGCCTAGCACGAACCCCCCACCTTCGTCTAAGCGCTCTGTTTCGGGTGGCCTAATTGGCGGAGTGGCAGCAGCAGCAGTCGTGTTTTTCATCCTAGTTGTGTTGTTCGTGTCGTACAAATGCTATGTCAAGACACGGAAGAGTACGCTGGGAGACGTAGAGAGGTCAGAGAAGGGGAAGGCACAGAGCAATAGCATCATGAGTAGTAGTGGTGGTGAAAACGGCCCAACCTTGGAAGGTGGAAACGTGGCGATCTCAATAGAGGTTCTAAGGCAAGTGACGGACAATTTCAACCAAGAGAAGGTGCTGGGAAGAGGGGGATTCGGAGTTGTCTACGGAGGCGAATTGCCCGATGGGACCAAGATTGCGGTGAAACGAATGGAGGCGGGCGCGATGGGGACCAAGGGGATGAAGGAGTTCCAAGCAGAGATCAGTGTGCTCACCAAAGTCAGGCATAGGCATTTGGTTGCATTGTTAGGTTACTGCATGAACGAGAGCGAGAGGCTTCTGGTTTACGAGTACATGCCGCAGGGGACTCTAAGCCAGCATTTGTTTGAGTGGAAAGAGCTTGGCTTTCAGCATCTTAATTGGAAACAGAGGGTCACCATTGCATTGGACGTGGCTAGAGGCGTCGAGTATCTCCACAGTTTGGCGCAGCAGAGCTTCATTCATAGAGATTTGAAGCCTTCCAACATACTTTTATCCGATCACATGAGGGCCAAAGTCGCGGATTTCGGTCTCGTCAAGAACGCGCCTGATGGGAACTATTCAGTCGAGACGCGTTTGGCCGGAACTTTCGGCTATCTTGCTCCTGAATATGCTGGTACGTTTATCATACTTTTGCTCATACTCATTAATTCAATTGAGTAATATTGAAGGTCCTAATGGTTCCTGTTTTCCTCTTTAACAGCTACCGGCAGAGTTACGACCAAGGTTGATGTATATGCATTCGGAGTAGTTTTAATGGAGATTATTACGGGCCAAAAAGCACTAGATGAGACCGTCCCGGAAGAAAGGTCTCATCTAGTGACATGGTTCCGCAGGGTTCTCGTGAACAATGATGCCCTGCGGAAGTCCATAGACACAATTCTTGAACTTGATGATGAGATTTACGAGAGCATTTGCAAGGTGGCCGAATTGGCAGGGCATTGCACTGCTCGTGAGGCGTCCCAGAGACCGGACATGGGACACGCTGTCAATGTCTTGGGACCCCTCGTCGAGCGGTGGAAGCCTTCGAGGCCTGAGGAAGACGACAGTTATACCATCGATCTCGACATGAGTCTTCCTCAAGCCCTTGAGAGATGGCAACACGAGGAAGGAACTTCTAGAATGTTCCATGATTCATCGTACAGCCAGACACAGTCGAGCATCCCTGGGAAGCCATTCGACACATTTAGCTCCACGGACTGTAGATGATATATCTTGTTTAATTTCGAGTTACTACTATTTATACAAGTTTGCAAATTGTATTCAATTCATTCTTTCCCGGTCACAAATTGACTTGTACGTATTAATTTGTAGTACTTCTTTTGTTTTGATATGATGTATTAAATTCATTGGTTTCGAGCTCAACACTAGCAAAATCATGAGAGTAGTACTACAATCATGATTTGCTGATGTAGCAGGTAGGAACTGATTTTAGAAAAAAGTGTTTCATAGAAAATGCATGTGTGAAATATTTCAACCATGATTAGTTATGGGTTGTTTTATGCCTTTGTCCTAACGCATAATCCAGGCTGTATTCAAGCGATGTAATTTGTTGGTTAATTTTTGCCAGCACGATATGATGATTACCTGTGAACCAAAACAAAGTAAGTAAAAATATATATTTATAATTTCATATGGGATTTTCTGTCCCATAATTTTTGTTGTCCCGCCATTAATTTTACAATTTATAAATATTTGCTAGTATATAACAAATCTTAATTATCATTTATCACTTAAAATTGAAATTATAAAAAATATATATATAAATATATATATATATATATATATATATATATATATATATATACATTTTTGAATTATTTACCTCTAATAATCAATTATTAATTTAAAAGTTAATAAATAAAAATAAAAAGTCTATTGGATGAATGAGCCCTAAGTTAATTATCTTAACTTATACTAAGACTTAATAAAAAAAAAAAAAACTTATACTAAGACACACACACACACAAAAACTTATACTAAGAGACGAGAGAAATTAAAATTGAAGCAGAAAAATGATTAAAACCTAATTTAAAAGTGGGACATTAAAAGTGAGGTAGATGATCTCAATTGACATAATTCGTGTGCTTTTGCCCAAATTTTTTATTTGATTAAATCGAAATTTGACCGTAGTTTATGTGCAGACATTCTTTCTCATCATATTTTCTTTCTTCTTCTTTTTTGTCTTTTTCTTTGACACCGTATATGTACCTGTTTTGCTTTAAATCTGCATGTCCAGCAGATAAATACGAAACCTCATCCGGCCTGGCCTGTTTAGTGTTTACGTTGTTGACTTCTTCATATATTAGTTGCAAAGAAATAATAATATATAAAGAGAGCGAATATATAGTAGATATATAGGAAACAAATAAATAGAGGATAAATTAAATTAATTAAGGCAACCTTGTAAATAAATAATGCAAAGGTAGCTTGCTGTTTATTGTGGCGCACATGCATGGCTACCTTTTCGTTACTAGTTACGACCTTTATGTCGTTTACCTTATAATATTTGAAGGCCGGTTATTAACTAGTAGTATTAATTAATGTATGTAAGCAACAAACATTTGGTGAAGATCTATTAATTAACTTCCGAAACAGTTTATCAATATCATTCGTGACATATATCACCCATTAATAAGTGAATGTCGATCCATTTTTTTTATGACTATATATAACTATATAGTCAGGGACGGAGCCAGGGGGGCTAGGGGGGGCTAGAGCCCCCTCCCAAATTTTGAGTTTTTTTTTTTTTTTTTAATTAAATTTTAATTTTCATTTTAAAATATATATAGATATATGTTTATACCTATTATAAAATAATTTTATTTTATAAAAGAGTATTTGGTTATTATATTCTCTCATATATACTTAATTTAAGGACAATTTTGTTATTTAAAACTATATAATCTATGAAATATTGTTTGTTATTATTACTATTATACTTGTCTTTTAATAAAAAATGCCTAATATGTATGAAATGCTAAAAAAAATTATAATGTATTGAAACTAATTTGTAATATATAGAAAATATATAATCTATGAACATGTTGTTTGTTATTATTATTATTATGATTGTCTTTTAATAAAAAATGTCTTAAATATACGGAATGTCCAAAAAAAGTTTTGTGATATATTGAAACTATATAATTAATCTATGAAAATATTGTTCATTATTATTAGTATTATGCTCGTATTTTAATAAAATAAATACCTTAAATATACAGAATGCCCAAAAAAAATTTCTCGGGAGCTACCGCCCCCGAACCCCCGTACAAGTTCAGCCCCCCCGAACTTAATTCCTAGCTCCGTCCCTGTATATAGTAGTATATAATAGCATCATCACCTATTATTAATTGATATATAAGTATATATATGTTTATAACAAACGATTAATAATGTCGCATTGCTATATATATTATGACTTTATGAGTTTTAATTTGTGCACTATTAATTATAATTAACGAAATTAATTAAAGCAATAAACTATATATAATCACAAACACATATACATCGCTAGATTCCAATAATCTATATAATATATAAAAGAGGAGTTTTTCCCTCCATCTTTTCCCTATCTTTTTCTCTCTCTTCTTCCATGAATTTTTTCATTCTTTTTTTCTTTTAGTTTTTCATAATTTAATTCTTTTGCAAATATTGTCAAATTTAATTCGTGATTTTTTTTCAATATGCATCTTAAATTTAATACTATTGTATAAACACATAAAAAGTGAATAAGTTATGAAAATTTTAAAATATTTTATTTTCTCTCTTCTCATTAAAATTTTATCACTTTTTATTTAGGTTTGTATATGAAAATATTTATTATGACGTGTAACTCTATAGTAATAATGTGTAAATGCTAATTTTTGTTATTGAATAATTTTTATTACACTTTATACAAAATTGTTAATATAATTTTTAAATTTAAGATTTTATTAAATAATTGACGTGAATTATTTTATTTTTAAAATATATTTTATATTTAGTTATATTTATTTAAATATATTGTCAATTTCGATGTTCGTCGTGCATCGCACGAATGGACGTTCTAGTATATACATATAAGGCGGTGACGGTAATCTACATCTTCATCTGTGGGAAATCTTGATAGATATATCTTTCATTTTCATTAGTTTTTTTATTTATTTGTAAAAAGAGAAAAAGTCAGAAAGATAGATTAGATGACAAGCATATACGCGTCTCAGAGACATTATTGAACACATTAAGATCAGTTTATATATTTATGTGGATGCTTTATTCATTTTCCAACCCCTCATTTTACCTTTCTGCATGCGTTCCTATCTGTGCCATCTAACTCGTGGTTGGCAGATTCTTTTGTATCTAATGACATTTATGTATATAACATATATATTCAATAATTTTAATGAGCTGGAAAATGTGTTAGGGCATGCCCAACACTATGCACTGTTATACAATAGTTTTAACATTAATTTCATCTTTTGTAGATGGTCTAGTAACTCGGAAGAGAAGGTTAGATAGGTTATTGTACACCTGGTTAATTATAGGGAATGAGGTGGTCTCCTGTATATCCGGGTGTATCGTACATTCGGGTTGTACCTTTTTTTTTTTTTTATCGAACAAAGTAATGTTAGAAGTTAACAGTTAGTACCCAAACACTCCAAAAAATCACCAAGCCCACCTTATCTCTCCAATCACCAAATTCGCTCTCAATGGGGATCGAACCCGGGTCTCATCACTTAAGTGAGGACCCGGTGGCCAGGTGAGCTAAGCCCCCTGGTTACATTCGGGTTGTACCTAATCCAGATCCTGACCCAGTTGAACTATCATGACCCATTTTTTCTTGAAATGACACTAACACTATAACATGAAATGACACTAATACTAACACGGTCTTGAAATGACACTAACACTATTTTGTTTTACAAATGACACTACTAACACTATTTTGTTATACAAATTACACTATTTCGAAAATGACACTAACACAGTAACACTATATTAAAATGACACTAACACTATATCGAAATGACACTAACACTTGACATTCGGGTAGAATAGTCCAGCTGGGTCATATTCAGCTTAGGATCCGGGCCAAGTACGACTCGGATGTACCGTAGACCCGGATGTACAGAAGATTTTGTGATAGGGAATATCAAGTCTACAAGTGCTACCTAATTAATTATACGTAGGGAATATCCAAAACAAAAATATTCATATAAGTACTGCTACCTAATAAATAAGTATGGAATATGAAGAAAAAAGTACTCCATCCGTCCCACGAATCTTGATGCATATTTCTTTTTGGGTCGTCCCATTAATCTTAATGCATTTCTAAATATAATAACAATTAGCTAAAAAATAAGGATTCTTAATTACCTACTTTATCACTTTATACCTACATACTTTTCTACTTTATTACCTACACACGTAAAACATTAATCTACAATTTTTTAATTCTCGTGCCGAAAACAAATGCATCAAAATTCGTGGGACAGAGGAAGTAATTCAAAAGTGCTACCTAATAAGTATGGAATATCAAAGAAGAAAAAAATCATAAGTGCTACCTAATAAGTGTGGAATATCAAGAAAAATAGTTGAAAACTTGGAGACTATGAATTGGGGATTGAATAAGCTACATAAGAATGACTAAAAGCATCTACAATGGAGAGTCATTTGGGACTCTATAGAGGTGAGTTCTTCTTTAGAATCGGCCGTTAAATAATGGGACTCTATAGATTTTAATTTTATTTTTAAAAATTTTAAATTTTAAATAAAATAAATATCAAAGTTTTAAATTTTTTATTAAATTTAAATTTTAAAATATAATAATTAAAATATAAAAGAATAATATAACTTAAAAATTATAATAATTAAAATAAAAAAAATTAGAAATTAAAAATTACAATTAAAACTATTTGGAAACATACACTTTGAGCCTCATATCGAAGAGTATAGGCTACTCTACAAGCTATATTTAATTGAAATTATTTTTTAAAACAATTTCTTTTTTTGAGAAAACAAATATTTTATATATTTTAAATGGAACGTGTGCACATGCTCTGAGTACGTGGGCTTGCTGAGGGCCAGCTCGAACCTCTCGGTCGAGTCATGCTACAAGCCTACAACTCATGTTCTAATTAATACTCCCCCCGTCCCAGCCTAATAGGCTCAGTTATTTTCGATACTAAGATTAAGAAGCTCACTTATTGATAGATAAATGGTGTGGTCCACAGAATTTTAACATTTTGAGTACATCCCTAATTTTTGTTAATTACCTTTGCTTCCCTTATCTCATTTTAGTAAAAATAATTATTTTTGGTAAGGATTTTATTTTAAGAAAAATTATCCACTTTTATTTTTTATTTTAAGAAAGAATTTTATTTTACGAAAAATAGTTATTTTATTGTATTGTCAACTTTATAATTATTTTTTGTAACTTTTTATTTTTAAAAAATAAAAATAAAATAAAAATAAAATAAGAATTAAGAAGTCCCTAATTATTTCTAATTTTAGACTGATTCTATTGGAGTGCGTCCCAAAAAGAAAAACGAGCCAATTGGAGCGGGACGGAGGGAGTAGTATTTTCTTATTTGTACGCGTGTATAGTTATTAAAATAGGTTCTATGATTCTCTCAAACAAAAAAAAGGTTCTATGATTAACTCATATAGTATATTTTTAGGTAGGGCATATAAATTAATTGGGTAGGGATAGGTTCCAAATATATTTTGAAATAATAGGAACTACAAATTATAAAAGTACAATGAATTTTCTATGAAACATAATGAATTCAATGTGAAAGATGATGAATTCAAAAAATTCAAATTTTCGTTGTTCATGAAATTCAAATTTAAGACCATGAATTCATTTAATAAACTAAAATGATAAATCCATAATAGAATTCACAATTGAAGGATTGAAAATGATTTATAATTTATAAAAGGAGTTTTTATATTATCCACCCCTTTAATTAGGATAGTGTGATTCCTAAGAAAGATGGAAAATGAATGCAAAAAATATGTAGTCCCTTGTTAATTACTTAGGACAAAGATATAAAAAGAAAGATCCACACCGAATTATATGATTAGAGAAAAATGATTAAGTGAAATTAAGTATATTCATGTTGATTGCTGTTCATCATGTGTTGGCTTAGCGATTTGTAACAAATAACATTGTTTGAATAAATCTCTGGTCTTCCGCCTAGAAACAAGTATATATTGAATATATTTGTTAACTAGGCTCCTAAGCTTGTATAAGCTTGTAGATATTTAACTCACATGTATTAGTTATGTAATAAGATTAAGTTGAATTAGGATATATTTATTATAAATGTGTTTTTACTTGATGGATAAATTTATCATGGGAAAATGAGAGATAACAAAAATTTATATCATTAAATGTCTCCTATCTTTTTTCACATTTTACACAAAAGATAACTAGAGAAGGTCCTTTTTTTCGCTTTAAGGATGAATAATATTACATCCCTCAATTTTTATTAACGTTAGTTGCTTGTTTTGATGAGATTCTGGATCCATCATTCAACAATTTGGGCATTGTAGAATTCAAGATTAGTTCGTTTTCATTTGAAAAATGGTGATTTTCATGAATAAGGACTTGCACAGTCAGGCCCGGCACATAGACCCATTTCCAAATCCAATTTCTTCCTGTCCTATTTCAAACGTACAATTAGGGTTCACGATCGTATTTCCTCCCTAGTTTTATTTTAGTTTCTCTTTGTTTGTTGGTGGGAGATTTGCATAAGAATTCAACAAAGAAGATTACTGAGTACAAGATTGAAACATCTTAGTATCAAGAATTTATTTTTGGATTTTGTTTATTTCAAATATGTTCTTTTTTGGGTTAATTTTAATATTTAATTAGTTATCATGGATATAATTGGATACATTTTTGTTAGAGTGGATTTTGAAAATAGCCACTTTTATATAGTAAAAATAAATTTTACCCACAAATATAAAAACTTTAAAAAAATACCACATATAAAAATTTTACAAATACCCACTGTTCACTGGTTGTGAATTCAACTCGAATTCACAACTGAATTCAAGTATTGGTTGTGAATAACAAATGTTGGTTGTGAATTCGCGTGAATTCACAACCAACACTATTTCAAGTTGTGAATTCACAACCAATAAAACTTGAATTCACAATTAACATTATTTCAAATTGTGAATTCACAACCAATGAAACTTGAATTCACAACCAACACTATTTCAATTGTGAATTCACAACCAACACTGATAATTCAGTTGTGAATTCATAAACCTGCTTGTGAATTCAAGAACATTTGTACAAAATTACGCGATTTTCATCAATTTCTTCGTTACTTATATATTTTTTCGATTACATTCAAATTAAATTCATCTTTTCCTCAAATTTCTCTTCCTTTAGAATCTCAATCTCTCAAGAGGTGATAATTTCTTTGAATAAAAATTAACCCTAATCTTCAAAAACGCAAACTGCAATATCTTTTCATTGCTTGCCGGAAGTGGAAGGCCTGGGAGAATCGCTTCGGCAACCAGAAGAAGAAACGTGATGGAAGCGGCGGCGATCAGCCGCGAAGGATCAGAGACCGACTAGAGATGAGAGAAAGATGAGAGAGAGAAGAGAAAGAGCGAGGCGGCGATGGTGAGGCTCGAGATCTGACCGCCGAGATCGATGACCTTCTCCGGAGCCTCGACCGCGGCGAGGGGGCGAACGGCGGCGGAGGTGCGTGTAGACAAAGGAAGAAAGAGAGAGAGACGCCGAGATTGGAGATGAGGAGAGGAACGCGCAGCGGCAACGCCGATGTCGCCATGGCCTCCCTCAGCCGCCACCGCCGTGCTCCAGTCGATCCGCCGCCTCAATCGTCTCTCTGAGAGAGAGAGAGAGAGCTGGTGGGGGGAGGAATGAGAGAGAGAGAGAGAGAGAGAGAAATGAGAGAATGAGAGAAGACTAGGGTTTGCCCATTTATATAGAAGGGTAATTTAGTCCTTTAACACAAAAAGTGGATATTTTTTTATATTTTTATTTGAGTGGGTAAAATTTATTTTTACTATATAAAAGTGAGTACTCTTATATATTAACACTTTTTATTATAGGATCAGAGAATGTGTGGATTATTTTTAATAAACCTTTAATTTAATTTATTACGAACTTCTTTTCCTTTACATTTGGATATATAGGTACCGTAACTCTACACGTTAGTCTTACGAGTTTTTGTATAACTAGTGTATAACCCGCGAAAATAATCAAAAAAATAATCTGCGTTGTTATTTATAATTACTATACATTATTTTTATAGTTATAACATATAGAATAATCTATATATAGATTAATTTTTTAATTAATTTGATTTGATCAAATTAAATTAGTTAGTGTTAATGGGCAAAAATGCCCTATCCCTTATGTGTTTTTTGAAAAATGCTCTCTCTTATCATAGAAAGCATTCTATGCCCTAAATATGTGAAGTGCCTAATTTACCCTTTGATGTTGATGGGTTTGCTTGGTTTTTTGTGAAAGTCTTACACATTTGACCGATTTGACAGCCATCGGTCATAAAAGTCAACGATTTGACAGCTATCGGTCAAGAGTATATGTGTCTAGCCGGTGGCTAGATCATGTGTCCGGCCGGGCGGACACATGTTTTCACCGGCCGGACACTTGATTTTATCGGTCGGACACATGTCTGACCGATAAAATCATGTGTTCGACCGGCTAGATCATGTGTCCGCCCGGCCAGACACATGTTTTCACCGGTTGGACACATGATCTAGCCGGTCGGACACATGATTTTATCGGTCAGACATGTGTCCGACCGATAAAATCAAGTGTCCGGCCAGTGAAAACATGTGTCCGCCCGGCCGGACACATGATCTAGCCACCGGCTGGACACATATACTCTTGACCGATAGCTGTCAAATCGTTGACTTTTATGACCGATGGCTGTCAAATCGGTCAAATGTGTAAGACTTTCACATAAAATCAAGCAAACCCATCAAATCAAGGGGTACTTAAAGAATAGGGCATGAAATGCTTTGTATAATAAGAGAGGGCATTTTTACAAAAAAAGATAAGGAAGTGGACATTTTAAATTTTCACTCGTTAAATTAGTGGTACAATATTTGAAATGGTATTAATCTCAACCACTTTCATGAATTAAATATTAATTATTTTTGGATAAAAGATACTCCCTCCGTCCCGGCCAAGACGCTACATTTACTTTTCGGCACGGGGTTTAAGGAGTTGTAGTAATAAAGTGATAAAGTAGGATAGAGAAAGTAATAAAGTGATAAAGTAAGAAAGAGAATGTAATAAAGTAATAAAGTATGATAGAGAAGATAATAGAGAAATACTTATTTAAAATTCCTTATTTTTGCCAAACCAAGAAATGTAGCATCTTCGTTGGGACGGCCCGAAAAGGAATATGTATAGCATCTTGGGCGGGACGGAGGGAGTATATCTCTTTTAACATGATATCGCTTGGAACTTGAAATATCATATTTGACTTTTAAGCATCATCTCGTCAAGAGGTTAAAGACCATAACTAACTTGTGAGCATCATCTTGTATAGACTTTGCAAGACTATAGTTAAGTTGTGAGAATCATCTTGTTTGGAGTTTAACAAACCACCTCTGACGTCTGAATATTATCTCGTTTGGAAATTGAAAGATCAAAACTCATCAAAATTCGATGGCCGAAAAATATTTATATTT
This sequence comes from Salvia miltiorrhiza, assembly GCF_028751815.1. Taxonomy (NCBI): domain Eukaryota; kingdom Viridiplantae; phylum Streptophyta; class Magnoliopsida; order Lamiales; family Lamiaceae; genus Salvia; species Salvia miltiorrhiza. Next base: position 398,317 of record NW_026651550.1, read on the forward strand.
TTATTGAGAATTTTAATATTGTGATGAATTACTAATTAGTATTTTTACAATAAAAGATAAAATAATGTAATTTTAAGATAAAAAATTCATATGACTTCTTTTCAATAAGAGATAAATAATGTAATTTTGTTATAAAAAGAATTACATAAAAACGGGACAAATAAAGTGCACGAAATAAAATGTAGGGTTATTAGCCTGTAAATACACGAACTTTTTATATTTTCTGAAATTTAACATGACTTTTATTTTTAGCCCACAAATACACGAACTTAACATTTTTTCTAATTTTTGACATCTACAAGAAAAAATTCTAAAATACTATTAACGTAAAGGCCGGTATACCATGTCATTCACTCTATAATCCAAATAATGAATCAAATTACTCTATTCAAGTGCATATTTTGTAGTTCACGTCATGTATTCCGGCCTCCATCTCCACAATAAATAGAGTTTTTTCATGTCGATGTCAAAAATCAGAAAAAATGTTAAGTTCGTGTATTTGTGGGCTAAAAATAAAAGTCATGTTAAATTTCAGAAAATATAAAAAGTTCGTGTATTTACAGGCTAATAACCCTAAAATGTAATATCTCCCATCTATAATAATTTCATGGAATGTCGTTTTACTTTTATTGAGGGATTTTAATTTGATCAATTATTAATTTAATATTTTTTCTTTTATATATAAAATGATGTAATTTTGAGATTAAAAATTATATAAAAGTAGACGAACAAAGTGCACAAAAAATATGTAATATCTCCAATCTTTATTATACTTTTTATGAAATTTTATTAAATGAAAACTTATATTATTTTTTTCTAAAATTTTAAATCCCGTGTTGATTTTATCACAAAACTTAATCAAATGAAAATTAGTATAAAAGGGATATTTATTCCCATATAAATAGTTATACTTTTTATTGATAAATTTAATTTTATCAATTAATTTTTAATTTCAATTAGTATTGTTTGTACCAAAATTTGATGGCCACAACATGATTTGCTTTACGTACGTGTGTGTGTATAATATATATACTATGTTAGAAGATCTTGATTTTTTTTTTGATCGGTAAGATTAAAATTTTATTAAGATAAAAAGCAAGGCACCATGGATGCCAATCACTCTGCTGAAATAAGATTTTATTAAAAAGAAAAGAAACAACAACGGAGAACCAAAAACCCTTGAAAGCACAAAGCTGCAGACTAAGGGCCGAGCCTCGTTAAAACCTCATAACAGCTGAGGAAAAAGAGTACTCGTCAAGGATCAAGGTTGACAGAGCTGAGTTAGGAGGTCTCAAGGATTCCGGCCGAACCATTACCCTTAGGCCTCCCGGCTCACAACCAATCCAGGACCGAGAGAACAAAACCAAAAAATCAAGCGAAACGAGTAAAATAGGGAAAAGAAACATCATCCTTGACAAAATCATTTAAACCAGCAATGGCATGAGGCCAAAAACCCTCCTCCGAAGCTTGAGAAGCCAAAAAATCCGCCGATCTGTTTCCCTCACGAAAAATGTGAGAAATGCGCCACGTGAAAGTATGGAGTTTGGAGAGAGCAAACTGCCACCGAGGCTTGAATCTCCAAGGAACCGTCTCAGAGAGCGACTGAAGAAGCTGAACCACGTAAGAAGAATCCGACTCAAACCAAACTCTCTCCCATTTAGCGCGATGCGCAGATTCAATAGCAATAATAATAGCTAAAAGCTCTGCTTCAAACGCAACCCCGTGGCCGCCTGAAAAATGATAACAACCAAGAACGTCATTGAAGGCATTCCTAAAGACGCCCCCCGCATGAATCCTCCCTTCACGGACCGAGCCATCAGTATTAACTTTAATCCAAGACGGCGGGGGAAGGTGCCAAGAAACGTAAATAAAGGAGAAAGGCTTCTTGGGTTGTCCAGCGATGGAAAGATTCTTAAGAATGAGAAGATCAGAAACCGAGTTGGCCATAGTGCCAAGGACGAAATTGTTGGCAGCTTCACAAAGAAAAACTCGGACCTGCTTGAGAATCAAGTGGCGCGAAGGTGCTAAATTTTTGTGTATGACGTTGTTGCGGTGAGACCAGAGACTCCAGAGGAGAGAGATCACCCCAACTTTCCACAAATTGCCAATTTGTTTGCTGTTATTCTGGAGGATAGAGAATCGAATCATGCTGCCCACGTCCAACGGCAAAGTTTGCTCAATCAAAAACCAACGAAAGACATCCGCCCAAATAGAAGCCGAGAAGGAGCAGTTCAACAGAACGTGATCCATCGTCTCTTCTGCTGCTGAGCATAAAGGGCACCGGTTAGGCCCCTGAAAACCAAGGAGGCGATTCATATCAAAGGTAGGGAGTTTGCCAACAATAGTGCGCCAGACAAAGAGAGATCGCCGAGCGGGGATAAAAGGGGCCCAAATCCAGGAGCCCCAGTCGACCTTAGGGAACTGAGGTCGTATGTGAGCAAAGGCCGAAGCAGCAGTAATGTTCCCGAAACCCGAGTGAATCCAGGATCTGTCGTCCGCCAATCCAGGAATGGGGGTAGATATGATGTCGAGAGCAATGCGCGGGAAGGACTGTATAAAACTATAAGTGAGGTGCCACTTATTATTAAAGTAGAAGTCAGAAATCTTCTGAGAGAAATAGGGAGTCATGAACTCCGGAATATGAAGTTTGTCGATCAGCCGATACCCGAGCCAATTATCTCTCCAAAAATAAATTGTATCTCCATTGCCAATCGTGCAGAAGGTATCCGAAACAATCTCCCGAATCGTCCTTCTAACACCAGTCCAAATCGACGAACTCGCCCATTGGGAAGCCCAATCCATGGTCTGAGTGAGATATTTCTGACGAAGCAGCCGATAGCCGAAGCTGTTCATGTTCAGAATATACCAGCCCAGCCGAAACATGAAACTATTATTGATGTCAGAGAAAGATTTGACTCCAATGCCGCCATGTTCCTTCAGAGCACGAGCTCTGATCCAACTCACGGAAAAGGAGGGTTTCTTCATAGTACTCCCAGTCCAGATGAACGATCTACAAGCTCTGTCAAGAGCATGCAGAAGTTTCACCGGCCATTTATAAACAAGCATGCTATGTACCGCATCACTGTTGATAACAGAAGAAACTAAGCAGAGCCTGCCCGCCATAGAGAGTTGACTACCTTGCCACCTAGGGAAATGTGCAAGAATCCGATCATAGATAGGTCGAAGTTTAGCAGAAGAAGCTCGCTCGGAGAAAATAGGCACACCCAAGTATGTGAAAGGGATGGAGCCAATGTTGAAGTCCAAAATCCGTTGAAGCCGAGAACGTCGCCCAGGCGACACCCCTTTCCCGAAGTAAAGAGTAGACTTATGCTTGTTGCAATATTGACCAGAGACCGTGGCATAGAGCTGAATAATCGAGTCTATCATAATGCAATTACGCTTGGAGGCCTGGCAGAACAGGAGCACATCGTCAGCGTAAAGCAGATGAGAAGGGAAACTCAAAGATCTCGAGAAACGCATGCCGGCGATTAAACCCCGTTTACCAGCATCCAGAAAAATACGGCTAAGAACATCTTCCGCCAAGGCAAAAAGAATAGGAGACAAAGGATCTCCTTGTCTTACTCCCCGACCGCATTCAAAATAGCCAAAGAGAGCACCATTGAACCGAATAGAGATGCGAGCCGAGCTGAGAATAGTTTTGATCCAAGAGCAGAAAATATTGGGGAAGCCAAACTGTTGAAGCACGAATAGAAGAAAATCCCATCTAAGCGTATCAAAGGCCTTATGAATGTCGACTTTAAGAGCCATGTTTTTGCCGTGTAAAGACCTCTCCATGCAGTTCGCCCCTTCTGAGGCAAGAGTGATACACTCATGAATAGAACGTCCCGAAATAAAGCCAAATTGATTGTAGGAGACGATGGTGGCAGCAGCAGCATTCAGTCGGATCGCCAGAATCTTGGCAATAACTTTGAAAAAGAAATTACCAAGAACGATGGGCCGATAATCAGAGATAACCTTGGCATTAACTTTCTTGGGAAGAAGGCTCAGAGTATTGGAATTGAGACCCGAAGGGAGGTAATGATGAGTGAAGAATCTTCTGATGGCGGAAGTGAAATCATGCTCAATAATTTCCCAAGCGGAACGATAGAAAGAGCCTCCAAAGCCATCCGGGCCAGGAGCGCTATCTTTGTCCATAGCAAAGACCACCGCTTTGATCTCCGTCACAGTCGGACAAATAACCAAAGCCGACTTCTGATCCAAAGTGAGGCTACAGGTGATATAATTAGAAATCCACGAAAGATCGCCCCCAGGATTGATATCCGCCGCAAAAAGAGATTTATAAAAGTTTTCCACATGAGACGCCAAAGTGTTATGATATTCAACCAGGACGTCGTTAATCTCAAGATGCTTGATAGTATGGCTAGCGCGCTTCATTCTCACCATGTTATGATAAAACTTAGTATTTCGATCTCCATCCTGGAGCCATCGAATTCTACTTTTCTGACGAAGTAGGTCCTCTTGCCTAGAGAGCATGACCGAGATAGAGGCTTCAAGCTCAACTTCTTGATCAAACAGCGCCTCAGAATAGCCAACATTATCGATATGTGCCTGAAGAGAAGAGAGCTTATTATAGAGCTCCTCAAGCGAAGTGTTGAAGTTCCCAAAAGTGGATTTATTCCAAATTTTGAGCTCTTTCCTCAAACGTTTCAACTTGTGCATCATACGCACCATGGGGCAGTTCGAATCAACAACAGGAGCCCAAGAACGCTGAACCATTGGAATAAAATCAGAGTGAGAACTCCACATGTTCAGGAAACGAAAAGGACGGGCGCCAGAGGTATTAGGAGGAGTGGAACATTTAAACAAAATAGGAGCATGGTCAGAGCCAAGACGAGGCAAAACCCGGCTCTCAGTAGAATGCCATTGCTCAGCAAAATCCTCAGAGAAAAGAGTGCGGTCCAGGACAGACTCAGTAGTCATAGGGAATTTACGCCTGTCCGTCCAAGTAAAAAAAGGCCCAGAGGTGGGAGCTTGAATGAGAGTATGACGATCAATGAAAGCCTGAAAATCTCTACAGGAAACACGGCTGGGAAACCTGCGTCCACGCCGCTCATGAGCTCCAAGCACAGCATTAAAGTCCCCAAGAATCACCATTTGAGGGACCATACAAGAAGAGATATCATCCCAAAGAATCCTGCGAGTGATATAATTACAACTTCCGTGAACAATAGCCACTCTGAAAGAATAGCTAGAAGACACGATGTCAAAAATAACCATCTGCTCCGTGGACATAATCAACGAGCAGGTAACCCCTTTGGCGATGAGAATCCAGATGTTGGAAGCATGAGGTGCGCGATCATTTTGATGGAAAGGAGTCAAATTGATAGAGTTCCAGAAGGAGGTCGGAATATGAAGAAAGTTAGTCTTAGGCTCAATAATGCCTAGAATAATAGGATGATGAACATGACAGTAATTGTGAAGCAAATTACGTGCCGTGTCTGTCATACCACGAATGTTCCAAGAGAGAATATTCATTGAAAAAGGTAGATATTATCGTCCTCCTCCTGAGGATCATAATCATCATCCACCATATCACCCCATTTTCGTGAAGAAGCGGTGTCCATACTTTTACCAGCAGCAGAAGAAGTTTGAGAGATAAGGAACTCTGAAATTTGCACACCTTTATCCACCGCTTCCTTAACCAAAGAGTTGAACTCCGTCGTGGTCCCCTGAAGTTGGCCAGCCTGATCCCCAATAGTAGCGGCCTGATTGTGTCGTAGACGATCTTTTATAGTCGGAGAAGCCGTGCGCACCAACTGTTCGACAGTTTGCTTAGTCGGAGAAGCCGTGCGCACCAACAGTGCGCACCAGGGATGCCAATCAAAACAAGAAGGAAAGATTGAAACCCTTTGAGCACCACATGGTGAAAGGGATTCTCAACTCCAAAACTTTATAGACCTCATTCCAACTCCAAAGTCTACCCTTGATCTGTAAAACAAGTCTCTCAATATCCCAAATCTTTCCTTGAAAACGACTCTCGTTTCTTTTTTCCCATAGTGTCCAAACCGTTCCCACCCATAACGCATTTAGCAATCTTCTTCCTTTCTTCTTTTTGGCAGCAGAGATGAAGGAAGTGTAATGATGGAGAGTACCTCTAGGATTTGCCGTTTTGATGTGTATCCATTGGAAGATTTGGTCCCACACCGCCGCAGCTTTCGGGCAATGAAGAAACAGATGTTCCGTTGTCTCCTCTCCAGCGACGCAGGCGTTGCATCCTCTCTCTTCCCAGCTAATTTGAATTTGTCGTCTTCTTAAGTTGTCACAGGTAGCCAAACGATTTCTAAGACATCTCCACGCTGTCACCTTGGCTTTGTGCGATGTTGGAGCCTCCCAAACCATAGCCATCTCAGCCGGTTGAGTTTGTTGCGCCTCACTGGAAGGCGCCACCAAATCATAAGCCGACTTTGTTGAGAATTTACCGTCCGTAGTGGCCCTCCAACTCCATCCATCAGTTAAACCTGTAGAAGGGACAAAAGCAGCAACAAGTCTCAAAAGTTCCTCCACCTGTCCATTCTCTCTTTCCCTCAAATCCCTCCTCCAATTCACCGACCACACCCACTCTTCTCCTTCCCAAAACCCACTCTCTCCGACGAGGGCTTTCTTATTCGAGCACAAGTTATACAATCTCGGGAAAGAGAACTTGAGAGGTTTGTTAACAGCCCACACGTCCTCCCAGAACATTGTATTCATCCCATCCCCGAGACTGTGTTGAAGGTGATCAATGAACCATCTATCGTCGCTTCCTCCCCCTTTCTCCACAATTTTCGCCCACCACCCCAACTGCCCACTTCTTCCCACCATCGAGCAATCCCCCTCTTCGCCCCAGACAAGTTCCCCATAAATCGATTGATTTGATCACTCTCGCCCACAAAGCTCCCCCATCCACCAAAAATCTCCAAAGCCATTTAATTAACAGAACATGATTAAACAATTCCACATCCCGAAACCCAAGACCTCCTGTTTTCTTATTGGAACACAAGGAGCTCCATTTAAACCAGGTGATTCTTCTCGACTGAGAATCTCCACCCCACAGAAATCTGGAGAACAAGGAATTGAGGTTCTTGAGCACAGTCTTGGGAATGAAAGCGTAGGCCAGTTGATATACCGGAATAGATTGAAGCACCGCTTTGACAAGAGTGATCCTCCCAGCCAACGAGAGAGGTCTTTTTCTCCAGCTTTCAATTTTGTTTGAGACTTTATCCACCAAGAACTTCCAGTCGCTAACACCATTGTTTCGGCCTCCAATTTTGGTTCCCAAGTAAAGACACGGGAAGTAACCAATCTTGCAATGGAGAAACGAAGCCCATGTCCTCTCGACTGACACATTCACTCCCACCGTCATCAGGCTGCTCTTCGTGAAGTTGACAGCAAGACCCGAGACAAAATGAAAGAGAAGCAACAGACTTTTCAGTGATTCCACATTACGCTCATCAGCCTCTAAAATAAAGATGGTGTCATCCGCGTACTGGAGGTGTGTAATCGGCACTTCATCCTTACCAATCTTAACAGGAAACAATAACTGTCGTTCCACTGCTCTCTCAACAAGCGCATTCAACCCTTCCGCAACAATGAGGAATAAGAAGGGAGACATCGGGTCACCCTGTCTCAAGCCTCTCTTCATTTTGAAATCTCCCGTTGATGACCCGTTAACAAGGACACTTGCCGTGGCTGACTGAAGACATCCTTGAATCCATTTCCTCCAAATCCCATCGAAGTTCATTCTATCCAGCAAAGTATCCAAAAAAATCCCATTGAACTGAGTCGAAAGCTTTGGCAAAGTCAATCTTAAAGAATATCCGGCTTCGTCGCTTCTTTTTTGACTCAACAATAACTTCATTCAAAATGACCGCACCATCGAGAATGAACCGCCCTTTAACGAAAGCGCTTTGATTATCAGAGATGATCGACCCCATCACCTTCGTCAGTCTCCCCGCCAAGATCTTTGCAATGATTTTATACAAGCTGGTAATGAGCGAGATTGGACGAAATTCGTTCAACGAATCAGCCCCTTCTTTCTTCGGTATTAAAACGATGAAAGAAGCATTACCTCCTTTAGGAATTTTACCGTTCGCGTGGAAGTCCTTCAAGACCTGGAGGAAATCCTCCTTAACCACATGCCAAGCCGATCTCCAGAATGAAAAGTTAAAGCCATCAGGTCCTGGACTCTTATCGCCAGAACAGCTCCAGACCGCTTCTTTAACTTCTTCGGGTTCAAAACCTCTAATCAGCCAATTTCTCTCCTCATCAGAGATTTTCCTTCGCACAAAGTCAATGGGAATAACAGGCATCTGTCTATCTTTCCGCTTGAAAAAGGTTTCAAAATGATTTCTCACCCTAGCTTTTACCTCTTCCGGTTTGGAGATCCATGAGTTATCAAAGATCAGTCCGCCTATGTCATTCTTCAACCGCCTCCCTTTAATCGCCTTATGAAAGAAGCCAGAATTCACATCTCCCTCCTTAAGCCATTTCAGTTTAGCCTTCTGTTGTAAAGTCATCTGCTTATGCTTCATCTGAAGGGAAATGAGAGCTTGGAGCTCATTTCTCCTGATAACATCCACTTCGCCTAAACAATTCTGCTCGTCAAGCTCATCTTTCTGTTGTAACTCCTTCTTTAATTCGTGAATTTTAGAATCAATCTCACCAAAGGATGTACGGTTCCAAACTTTTAAAGCCTCGCGAAGTTTCTTCAATTTCTCCTTAACCACGAAAAAGCTCCATCCCTGACAGTCAGTCCCCGTCCACACTTTCTTTACAACATCTTCAAAGTCCGGGTGATTCGTCCAAGCATTTAGGAACCTAAAAGGTCTTGGTCCCCAATCCTCCGTTTTAGTAGTGAGAACAATTGGGCAGTGATCCGAGATCGAACGCTGAAGACCGCGTGCAGAACTTCCTTCCCAAGTAAGCATCCAAGTTTCGTTAACAAGGAAACGATCGATCTTGCTCTTGCATTTGCCATTGGGCTTGTACCAAGTGTACTTTCGACCTTGTGTATGAATTTCCTTCAGATCGTTCCCCCTAATAAAATCCTCGAAAAAACCTCGCCTCCGACGCTCGAAACGTCTCCCCGCTGCCCACCCTCTCTTCTCTTCTCCTGACTGCGTTAAAATCTCCCAAAATACACACACTTCGATCCGCATTCTGTTCAACAATAGAACCAATTGCATCCCAGAGAATCCTCTTTTCCTTTGATTCAGTTGGCGCATAAGCATTGATAATGCAACACAAGAGACCGTCCTCCTTGTACCTACCGTTAACAACCAAGGCCCCCGGTAAATCCCAAGAACTAGATGCTTCGAACACCTCCCTATTCCATAAACACGCAATTCCCCCAGCTCTCCCGTCAGAGTTCCTGATTGCCTTATCTGTGTTATTAAACCCCCACCAAGAATTACAAAAAACATCACTAAAACTCTCCATTTTTGTCTCTTGTAAACAACAAATATCAATCTTATGCCCTCTTACAAGTTCCATAACATCTCGCTGTTTCGCAATACTCCCCAAGCCCCTAATGTTGTATGACAGTAAATTCATGGACAATTCATCTGACTCCCAGCATTATTGAAGGAAAGGAAGTTACCTTGCATCTCGATTTGGCGGACAATCACCTCTTCTTCAGTCTGACTTGAAAGACCTAACTTCTTCCCAAAGTCCCAGATTTTCTGACCTGAAATTCCCCCCTCCTCTGTCAAAAGCAACCCTTTTTGTCTCTCCCCAATGTCTTCCTCCTCTGCGGCCTCCTCCTCTCTCCCATTTAGTGGTTCTATTTCAGAGATGAAACGCCCCCAATTCTCCTTCTCCCTCGCTCTATTCTTCTTTTTCCCTTTACCTTTTTTTCCTTTTGTGCATCGGTGATCAGCCCTTTTGTTATTGGAAGGCAGCCTAACTTCCCCTGCTTGGGAGCCCGAAGAATCATCCTTTTCGGTCCTAGACACTCCCTCAGAATGGTTGTTTTCTTCTACAAAAACATTCACGTCGAGACTCTCACTATTATCTTCCAGATCATCAATACCCCCTTGTAAAAGAATGGGTTCTTTTTCTCTCTTTTCTCTCTCAGCAGGAACCGTGGGCAAGGAAATAGGTACCTCGCAAAGAGTGGCCTGCTCGGCCCTGCAAGAAGACTGGCTTAAAACTGCGGTAGCAATCGCATTCAAAAGCAGTCTCGAGCCTCCCAACGTTGTCTCCTCATGATTGGTAACCTCGACTGACGTATCTGCGACGGTTTGTTGCGTAGGAATCGGAGAGTTCAATTCTTGGAGAACTGAGACGTCTTGCGAAGGAATCGAAGAGTTCAATTCTTGGAGAACCGAAACGTCTCCATCTTCCACACCGATGTCATCCCTTATTCCAATGGTAGCGATAGCCTGATCCATGGATTCCACTCCATCCGACCATCCTGGATCCGATTCCGATTCCGACTCGTCTAAATCCAGTTCTCCGAACAAGGACGAGAGTGGGTTATCCTGAATTTCTTCAATGCGAAGTGTGAAACTAGCTCCATCAATGCAGCACTCCACTACTTGCTCAATGGATTTGAGACCTGTAGAGATTTGGATCAAAGCTTCGTCCAATTTCTCTTTTTCTTTCGTGAGTTCGTGAATTTTCAAAACCCGCCCAAATTTTGCCGTCACCAAATCAAAGAAACGAGAGTTCCATGCATGAAGCGGGATCCCAATCCATTTAGTCCAAATAGATCGCTGCTGATGAACATCCACGAAGTTCCATTTCCTCTTCCAAAGAAACCAGAAGTCACTCCATTCATCTAACTCCGTGAGAACTTCTTGTGTTGGTAGTTCGCAAATACTTCGGATGAGCACCAAACTTCCCCCCATCGTCGAAACTTTCAGTTTCCCGGCACATTCGCTGTTGATTTCTTCTTTGATTTCATCCCAGGAGAAATCATCTTTGATGAAACCTGTGAATGTTCCTTCAAGCCACTTTGAATCCTCCTTCGAAGTTTTGAATTGTAGCTTTTCTCTTGTGCTGGGTTCTCCTTCAGAGACTCCAGTGAGAACTTCTTTAAAGGAAACTCCCGGCTTCTTCTTTGCAGAATCCAAAAAATGGAAGTAGTAGTCCGGTTTCTTTCCAATATCTCTTTTGGCGTCGAACCCCTTTTTTTCTTCATCCCTTATCACCCTCTCAAACCTTGGTTTAAAAACTCTAATTTTGTAGCTTCCAATCCAAAGTTGATTCAACTGTTGAAGCAAACCTTCTGTATCCTCGACACCTTCGAATCGGACAAAGCCGAAAGGCTTCCCTTTTTTATCTCTCTTATTGGGACAGAAAATGTCAGTCGGAACGCGGACGGCACCAAACTTCCTTCTTAAGAAATCAAAGCTGCAATGTTCGGGGATGTTGTTGAAGAAGAAGGTGACTCTCTGTGTTCTCGGAGGAGGTTTAACCTCTCCAGTGGATCGACCAGCTCCAGTCCTCCAAGTCTTCGGCTGTCTATGAAAATTATTGCTCCGTTGATACACCTCATTGCCTTCTGCTCTGGTCCTCTCGTGCCCCCTTCTCCTCACCACCCTCCAAACCTCCTCACGACTCATGCTCTCCGGTCAAAGAAATAGAAAAAAACTCTCAACCAAGCAACTTCAAGTTACTCCACAATTAATTCAACTCGACAGCCACTGGTCAGTTGTAAAACATTCAAGGTAATCCACTATTGCAAATATCCATTCCAGTAAGCATTCATATCCAAGGAATCCGTAAACTGCCTCTATTCAAAGTGTTGTGAAATCCAAATCCCAAACTCCAAACAAAACGCCATTTTCATAGTAGAGAAGAGACTACGAAAAGGATGAAGGACGGCACAACGACAGAGCTTTCAACCATTACTAGATAGCTTACATTGGCGTCGGAACTTGGGTTGGCGTCGGAACTCGGCCGAGCTCTGCAGTGAGATAACCGATCTGGTGGATGGCGGAGGAATGGCGCCGATCTGCTGCTTGGAGCCGATCTGTTGGGTGGCGGAGGAGCGGCGCCGATCGATCTGCTGGGTAGCTTTTGAGGTGATATTAATGGCGGTGCAAAACAAGAAATGACATGCTTAGATCAGGACTAGTGAACACGTCGCACTATCTGCACGGGAGCAGCCGATCTGCCGTCCCTCGCCAACTACAGAGCAGCAGCACCGGCGTTCACTCCGGGCAGCAGTGGCAGTCGAGAAGTGGGCTGCCGGAGGTTAGATCCGTCGACCTCAGGCGAAGCATGAGCAGATCTGGCGGTGGCGTTGCCGCGGCGACGTCAAACGGCGGCTCCAGACGCTGACAGCCGGTCCAGAGCTCACCGTCTTTAGCCGGCCTCAATCGACGTCAACGGTCTGTCTCAGATCGCCAAATCGCCAAAGGAAAGCGGGGGTGGATCTGGAGAGGTGATGGGACTGGAGCGGCGACGGGAGAGGAGCGATCGACGGAGATGGTGATGGCCGGCGCGAGCTGCTGAGCTGCTGGTGCTGGTTGGCTGTTGTTGGACGGAGACGGTGGTTCGGCGGCGGTTAGTGGGGCTGGGGGTGGCGTGACATTTTATCACAAATAACACATTTCTTCTGCACCCACGTCACCCAGAGCAATATACTTGAAATTATATCATGTAGTCTCCAAACAATTTTGTTTTTGTATGTTAGAAGATCTTGATATATAATGACAAAAATTGATGTGGATTCAAATTATTGTATTATTTTATTTAGATTTTCAATATGTGAAGTTTAATGAAAAATTATCATGTAATTTAAAATCTAGATAAAAGATTATAAAATATACTGTATTCAATTAAGATTCTCAATTTGTAAAGCTTTATGAGAAAACGATTTGGGATTCAAAATTTATTTAATAAAAATTTCATAAAATATATACTCTCGTTTATGTTATGAACTAAAAAAGTGTCATAGAAAATCATTATGAGATTCAAATTGCACCATTTTATATAGATCTTATTTTTCTAAATTCATTTTTATATAGATTTTACATTTGCTAAAATATCGTCAAGATAAATATTGAATTATAGAATTAATAAAATATAAATAATATGAGAAATTAAAATGCAATTTAGTAATTCATTATTTTAATATATGGACTCACATTATTCAATAAATTTAAACATTGGCAAAGTTTAGATAAATTAAATTATTTTTTATTAAAAATATAACTATTTATTTGGCCAAGTAAAAGTCAATTGAGCAAATTAAATTGGTGCTGCAAATATATAAAAGATGAGATACTAAACATAAGTATTTATATATGCTTTAGTCAAAATGAAGTTTAATTAAAAATCAATGAAGGATGAAAAATGTGACTTATGAAAAAAAAAATAGAGAGATTTTAAAATATTTAAATTCTAGAATGCCCAATAAACAAATTTAATTTTCCTATTATATACATAGAAGGTGCAACTTGAATCTCAACCAAATGAAATCAACCCATAATTAATGTAGGACTATATGTTACGAAATTTGAAAATGGTGATTATAGACTATAACTTTCATTTTTTACATTTACACTCATATTTAACACATTAAATGAGGACTATAGCGTCTATCATGGTCCGAAATAGGAGTTTAAATGTAAAAAAAAAATGGAATCTATAGTCATCATTTTCAAATTTCGCAATTTATAGCCCTTATTTTAAAAAACACTAAAAGTTACGATCCTGTTTTAACAATTAGCTCCATCAATAGTGACTATTTTTATATGCATGGATTATGTCACTTGAGATCCACTACACCATATTTGGTGTCCTGGTTTCAATTTTTTTAATATTTTTTTTCAATTTCAATTTTATATTCTATGATTTAATTTATATAATTATTAACTATGATTTATTTCATTCAATTAAAGTTTATAATTGTTTTGGTCAAATGATGTAATTACAATAGGTTTTTGAAACACTTGTCTAGCTAGATGCGTTGAATAAGACAACAGTGTAGGTAGGGGTGTGCAAACCCAACTCAGACCCGCCGAACCCGCCCGGACCGACGGGTTCGGTCCGGACCGAACCGGCCCACTATAGGTGTTTGGTCCGGGTTAGGTCTTATTTTGTGGACCGAAAGTTTTCCGGGTCGGTTCGGGTCGAACCCGATCGAAACCCGGCGAACCCGGAACCGACCCATGCTATTTAAAATTTAATATTTAATATTTATATTTAATCATTAATATTTATAATAATAATATAATATTAATCTAACTTATGAATCTAACCCTAAGAATACTAACTGAAGTCTGACTCAGACTCGTCACTCTTCAATCTAACCCTAACCTCCCCCGCCGCCCACCCATCCACTCCATTCAAACCACCCGCCGCCACGCCGCCCCCCCTACCGGACCGACCACGCCCAGCACCGCTGCGGCCTGCGAGCCTGCGCCTGACGCGGTGATGCCGACTCCCGGTCTCCCCCCTGCGAGCCCAGAGTCCAGACGCCCCGCCGCCCCGCCTACCGGACCGACCACGCCCAGCACCGCTGCGAGCCTGCGCCTGACGCGCAGACGCAGTGACGCCGACTCCCGGTCTCCCCCCTGCGCGCCCAGAGTCCAGACGCCCCATCGCCCAGCCTACCAGACCGACCACGCCCAGCACCGCTGCGAGCCTGCGCCTGACGCGCAGACGCAGTGACGCCGACTCTCGATCTCCCCCCTGCGCGCCCAGAGTCCAGACGCCTCGCCGCGCGACCACAGCCACTCCGCGCGGCTGCTGCCGGCTGCCCTGACTTCGCGCGCCCATCGCAGTGTGTTCCCCTGCCCAGACGGGTCTGACCCGGACCGAACCGGACCCGTTGCTCGGGTTCGGTTCGGTCCCGGGTCGGCCCGCTTGAAAATTTCGGTCCGGGTCGGTCCGTTTTTCTAAAAATTTTGGGTCTACAAACCCGGCGGGTCGGTCCGGGTCCGACCCGCTGCACACCCCTAAGTGTAGGAGGACCTCTTGTCTATTACATTAATAAACAAAAAAAAAACTAAGACACGTTGTCTAATTAAGAGTGATCATAGAAAATAAGTTTTAAAATTTGTTGTCTATGGCCGCAACTTTTTGTGGATATAGACAACACGTTTGGCTATAACAAGTCTATATATTGATAACATATTCATTGAAATTTTCGTATATAGCGAAATTTTTGTAGTGCTATAATTTACTTTCACTTTAATTAGCTAATGATATATTCAAAGTTATGACATAATTTTTTTAAAAGAAATTAATTTTTTGAAATAAAAATTAAATATAATATATAATATTATAATAAATTTTGTTTTTATAAAAAACTTATTTATATAATAAAAATAATAATGTGATTCAATGTCACACATAAAATTATGGGATATTGAATTTCATCGCGAATGATGTAGCACACTTTTTTGGTGTCTTGTTTTCTTTTTTATTTTCCTCACAAATAAACCCCTAAAACATGACAACCTAACCTAAATCAACTGGTCCCAATGATCCAATTATTTACTAGTCACAATCTTCTTCTCCTATCATAGATTATTATTGTCTTATTCTCCAACCAAAAAGTATTCATCTTTCTTTTATCATGCATGGCACAAAGACCATTGGCCAGCTTCCTCTTGAATTCGGTAGTTCAACAATTTCTGCATAATTTCACCACTATATATGTAGGATATTACTCACATCACATTTTCATAGACACACAAACGCACACAATAGAAGGAAAATCAACAATGAAGACGACTATTTTCGCTCTCTCACTATGTTATATAGTTTCTCTCTCATGTAAATACCTTGTTCTTTTTCTCAATCATATGGTAATTAATTTCATTGGACCATAATAATACTAACCATTCTTTGAACACTTACATGTTTTTCCTCAGCTGCATTACTAGGCTCGGACAAGATCGGCATAAACTACGGCCGGATCGGAAACAACCTCCCGTCGCCCTACCGCTCCATCGAGCTCCTCCAATCCATGAATGTCCGACATGTCAAGCTTTACGACTCCGACCCGGAAGTCCTAAAGCTTCTCTCGGGCACCAACATCCACGTCACGGTCATGGTCCCCAACGACCAGATCACCCGCATCGCCTCGAACCGGTCGGAGGCGGACGAGTGGGTCCACAAAAACGTCCTAGCCTACTACCCGAGCACGAAGATCAGGTTCGTGCTCGTGGGGAACGAGGTGTTCAGCCACAACGACCAGCAGGTGTGGGTGGACCTGGTGCCCGCGATGCGATACATCAGGAAATCCCTAAACGAACACAACATCCACAACATCAAAGTGGGGACCCCCGTGGCCATGGACGTGCTCGAGTCGAGCTTCCCGCCGTCGGCCGGGAAATTCCGGGCCGACGTGGCTGAGGTGATGACGTCGGTGGTGAAATTCTTGAACGGAACGAGATCCTTCTTCTTCCTCGACGTGTACCCCTTCTTCCCCTGGTCGGCAAGCCCGACCAGCATGAGCCTTGACTTCGCATTGCTCAAGGAAGGGAATAGGACTTACATCGACCCACACACTGGATTGATCTACACAAATCTTCTCGATCAAATGCTTGATTCCGTCAACTTCGCCATGGAGAAACTCGGTTTCCACGACGTTAGGATCGTGATCGCCGAGACCGGGTGGCCTCATGAAGGCGACATCGATCAACCCGGTGCCAACGACTACAATTCAGCAACCTACCTCTGCAATCTCGCAGCCAAGATGTCGTACGAGCCACCTCTTGGGACGCCGGCTCGGCCGGGAGTTGAGATCCCGACCTTCATTTTCTCTCTCTACGATGAGAATCAGAAGCCCGGGCCCGGCACCGAGAGGCACTGGGGGCTTCTAAACAGCAGGGGGCTATCGATCCACCAGGTATCGTGTTCTACAAACCCTAGCTAGCCACCTTTAAACTGTGTATCAATTATCAAAGTCACCCCCAACTCATAAAACAAAGTAGGTAATTCTACCTATATACAACGATATGATTTTAGCCACATAAAGTATATATAGTTTGAAATCGCACTCCAACATGTGATAAAATTAATTTGTTGCAGATGGATTTGTCCGGGGCGTGCCCTGCCGGAGACAAGGGCGGAGCACGACATTTGGCGAAGCCGGTGAACAACCAGCCGTACAAAGGGAAGATATGGTGCGTTTCGGCGACGACGATGACGAGGGAAATGGAGTTGGCGCCAGCCGTGGAGTTCGCTTGCCTGCAAGGCAACAACACCTGCAAAGAGCTGGCTCCGGGGGGTGCATGCTACGAGCCGGTGTCGATCGTATCTCATGCAAGCTATGCGTTCAGCTCTTATTGGGCTAAGTTCAGAGGTGATGGTGCCTCTTGTTACTTCAATGGCCTTGCAGTTCAGACCACTGTCGATCCCAGTAAGCTTGCCTAATTACACTCTTTTATTATTGATAGTACTAATTAACATCATATGTTAAAATATTTTTGAATAAGGATTGCTTGAAATTGGGGGGTTGTTTTTGCAGGTCATGGCTCGTGCAAGTTCCCGAGTGTGACAGTGTGACGATTTGGATGATGAACGATGCTTGGAGGTGTATGGTTTAATATCTGCTTAATTAGTTTTCTAAGGTCCTTTTGTTTTATTTTATTTTATTATTGTTACAGTTTCAATATTTATACTTTGTTGAAGAATATGGTGTGCTTTGTACCGAGAAGAATACGATGTAAGAGCCATATCTTAGAATGATGGCTTTTGATACGAGATTCGGATCTTCTGTCTCACAAGATCAATTTCACTAATTTATAAGTATCTATTGTAACAATAAAAATAATTATTAAATAATAATCTTAATTAATTAACATTTAATATAAAAAATTGAAACATGAAAAAAAAATTATATATATTATTTATGTAATAATTAATCCTATCAATTAATTATAATCAAAATTATAAAATAATTATAAACTCTAATTAATGAATTAGTGAATTAAAATTAATAATTTCAAATATAAATTCAATTTGAAGAAAAAATGATTAAAGTTTTAGAAAATTGATAATGAGACACATAGTGAGACATTGAATTTTTGTTTAACGATAAAAATATGGGATAGAGGGTATGCATATGTTGGTCTAGTGGTAGAGCAATTAATGCACCAAAGTTCGCAGTGCATCCAGTACATTAATTATATTCAATCGGGATTCATTAACCCGCAATTGGAATTGATAAAAATTCCTTATTAAAATTTATTGATTAATATGCATTATACGGCATCACAAAAATTCGGGTACAATCTGGTGTACCATATAATCGGGTTGATATGCACTCAGACCCTGACTCGCATCATGATCCTAACCTGCATCATAACGCAAATCGTGTAAATGACACTATTCGATTATACAAATGACACTATAACATTTTAAATATAGTGTCATTTTCAATCTTATATAATGTCATTTAAAATATTATAGTGTCATTTACATTCATATAGTGTCAACTACAGAAAGTGTCATTTATATTTTTGAATAGTGTCAATTATATATAATGTCATTTACAATGTTATAGTGTCATTTATACGTACGTAGTGTCATTTGTATAACAGAATATAGTGTCAATTACAGGCAATGTCATTTACCATTTACACGATTTGGATCAGGATGCGGGTTTGAATTAGAATGCGGGTCAGAATTTAGATGTAGATTAGCCCAATTGTACGGTACACTCGATTATACCCAAGACCACATTTTATTGTATTATAGAGCGCATTTTTTTGTTTAACAGTAAGCGCAAAAAATATAGATTCAGATTATATAATGAAATCGGTCCAAAAAATTGTAAAATATTGCATTTACTTGTGCACTTTTATGTTTAACATCATTATGATTTTTTGTGTAATATTTAGAGAAAAAATATGTATATATCCTTTTTACCATTAAAAAATATTTTAAAACTTCAAAAAAATACAAAAAAAATCTCAACTATGAGATGATAAATAAGAATAACAAATTTAATTTTTTTTATTACATGCATCAAACGTTTTACTCCCTCCGTCCCATCTATATTGAGACAAAAATTTTGGACACGAGATTTAAAAAATTAGTATTTACCATGTTAAATGTGGTAGGTGAAAATGTGAACAAAGTGTAAAATTTTTGCCAAATAAAAAAAGAGCCAACTTGTGAGATAGCCATATTGAGCAATGAAACTCAATACTCATCTAAAAAATACAAATGTTGGTCATTTTTTACGTTTTAGAACTGTTTTGCCCGTAACTAGAGCGGATCGGATTCAGATTTGAACGTGGGTTAGGTACACTTGGAACAATTATGCTCATTTGTGCCAAACGTGACTGAAGTTTGAATGATGGTACAGTTGATACAAATAAGAAAATTCGTGCCAATATTAGGTACACTTAACACAATTATGCCCATTTTTGCAAAGAGGGCGCGGCGCGGCCGCAGAGAGAGGCGCAGCCGCTGACTTTCCAGTGGCCGCGAGGCAACGTGGCGTGAACAAGAGCGGGTGAGGGAGAGAAGGCACGGCGGCCGCTGGCTCGCCAGCTGCTGCGGGGCGACGTAACAGTTCGTACAAATGGGTAAATTCGTAGCAATTGTGCCATTTATTAGGTACACTTGACACTATTATGCCCATTTATGTCAAATGTGATTGAAAATTGAATGATGTTATGGTTGGTACAAATGGGTAAATTCGTGTCAATTGTATCATTCATTAGGTATACTTGGCACAATTATGTCCATTTGTGCCAAGAGAAAGGGCGCGGGCGCGGCCAGGAAAAAGGTGCGGTCATTAACTTTCCCGCGGCCGCGGGACAGTGAGCGAGGGAGATAAGGGGTGCGAACAATGGTATTTTGGACCGAAATTATAAAAAAATGATCATAATGTGTGTTTTTTAGATGAATGGTCAAAAATTGAGTTTCATTGTTCAATATGATTATACGAGTGCATATTTTCAAAAAAAATATCTCAAGATAAATGAGATGGTTCAAAAAAAAAATCTCAAAATAAGTAAGAGGGATGAAGTATATGACATGTATTATTTTACGAGTAGAAGAAAATAACCACATGAGTATATAGTAAGATGAGATCAGTGTTTCAGACTCGCAGCAACCCCATGCATATTTAATCACAGGTGGTGAACATTTAAATAGTCATTATTATATCACATTGTGAAATTATGAGATATATATACAAATAATCAAAACAAGAAATAATCAACTACAACGGCTCTCTCTCTCTCTGTGCACCGAGCTCAATAACCGTATAACAACCTTGCATGCGCATTTGTGAACTTTGCATGCAGATCCCTGAATTCCTTGCATATTTTATATTCACCATTTTACAAATCTCCACCTTGTATGTAGAATATGCAACATGCAGATGATGAATCCCTTGATTTGTAGTATTGTTTATGGTGATATAGTTGTGAAGTTATAAAGAGATAGTGTTCTTGATTTAATTTATTTTTGAGTCACTTAGCCTATATTTCCCTACCTTAATCAATGTCCCTACATTATAATTCAAAGCAAAGACTTTTTTTTTTTTTTATCTTAGTCCTGACACATTAGCGATGGAGATTATAGACAATTGGCAAGTCTATGGTGAGTGATCTGCATTGCATTTAATTTCGATGAGAGTATACATGTCTCATTCCATCAATTAAGAGATGAGTGATACACATACTTGTGAGATTCAATTATTTGGAATGACAATGTTAATTTTATTATAGGTTGTGTTAATTGGTGATTTTTGTGTGCTTGAATTATTGAGGATTTAAAGAATTCTTACATTCTATATTTTCAAGGCATCGATGATCTAGAAATCTACTCATTCGTGTAATTGATTATGTTATTCTCATTATTCGAGGACAAACAATGTCTTAAGTTTGAGGGAGTCGTTGATACCACCCTTTTCCATGATTTTTAATGTTATTATGATGTCAAATTTATAGGGAATTGAATGTTTGATAGTTGTTTTATGCTTATACTCCCTCTATCCCATTAGTAGTGTCTCATTACTTTCGGGCACAAAGATTAAGGAGTGCGTAAAAAGTAGATAAAGTGGGTTGGTAGAAATTATTTAAATAGTATTAGGTATAAAGAGAGAATATATTGCCAAAAAAAGGAATGAGACATTACTATTGGGACGACCCAAAAAGGAAAGTAGGATACTACTATTGGGACGGAGTGAGTATTACTTTATCTAATGAAATATGATACTTTATCCAACTTTGATGAATTTTATAGAAATATTGAGTCTGAATTTGGACGAGTGATCTTAATGAAGTTGTAAATTATCTCGATACGAGTTCGTGGGCGCAAATGGATCGCAAATCGGAGTTCGAACGAGGAAGATATGGCCGAAAGAAGAAAGTCGTGTGTAGTAGTGAATAGAGTCCGACGAGAATTTTCAATATTCGAGATTTTTTGGAATTTCAAGATTTTATCAGTATTTTCGAGTTTTGTACCGTATTTATCCCATGTGCCTATATATAGGTCATTTTTTTGACCTATTAGACACATCTCTTCACATTTATTCTCCATCTTTTCATATTTTTCAGTTTTAACTTAGAATTTTATAGCTTTCATATATTAGATTTATTTCCCTGCAAGATTCAAGATTTCAACTGTCATTCTTTCCGGGTTTTATCAATTTCGATTATTTTTATTGCTTTCTTCTTTATTATGTTTTTGATATTTTTCGATGTCTAAATAGTTTTATTTTCTGATTCTAGGGTTTGTAAATAGTTGATTAGATTTATCTGATTGATTTATTGATACATTTTTGCCTTCCAGTTTCTGATTCATAATTCCTGGTGTGCTTGATTTCTTGTGGATTATCTGGCAAATGATTTGCATGTTTAGCTATTCGGTTTGAGACCTACCGTGGATAACTATTTAGCGGATTCATAAATATGTGATATGATTTTAACATCGAGACCTAGCGGAGATAGATGAATCATAAGAAGCTATTCTTGTGTGCTTTTGGAAGTTAGTAGATTTTCTTGAGACCTAATGAAGATAGAGAATATACTAATCAACTATCATAAACTGCTCTAGCGAGAGCGTATGATTATTTATGTGATCTCTCATCAGGAATGGACTAAAATTGGAAATTAAGATTAATAGGTTAATTGTGCGAATTTGATTAATGAAATTACATCCCTAGGATCAGTATTTTATTTTTCTGATTTATTTCCTTTTTATTTATTTGTTTTATTAGAGTTCAGTATTTTTATTTCTTCACCTCTTATTTGTGTTGTTGCCTGAATATTGCTAGAGAATTATTAGGATTACTTAGAGTATTTTCGCCTACCAATCTTTGTGGATACGACACTCGATTGCTAGATATATATAGGGGTGGTAATTCGGTGCCGGTTAATCGGTTATAAGCGTAATCAAACCGAAAATCCGGTTAATCGGTTAATCGATAACCGATTTTCACCGATTCGGTTCGGTTACCAGTTATTACCTTTTAGATATACCGAGTAACCGACTGGTTAAACCAAATTAACCGATTTTTGTAAGTAAGTAATTTGAAATATATATTTTATTATTTAATTTTATTTCAAAAATTAATTGTAATAGCCAAATAGGGCTACCTCCAGTCCCAGAATCCAAATTGAGATTCCTATTCCCGATTCCCCTCCCAACCTCCCAGCGACAGCGCCTCCCCTCCCCTCCCATGGTCCGCCGCACTTTCCTGAGTTCACTGCCGTTGTTGTGCCTGATATCACCGTCCGCCTCCACCTCCGATTGAGTTTCCATCGTCTCCGCCCTCGTCGCCCTCACTGCGCGCCGCCGCCGCACCAATTTCGCCCGGTCCTCGTCTGCCCGCCACATAGGGGTGAGCATCGGTTTGGTTCGGTGCAAAACCGAACCAAAAACTCAAAACTGAAAACCGAACCGATGGTTAAAATTGGAACCGAACCGCACCAATTGGGGGTCCGGAACCGAACCGATAAAACCATCGGTTTCGGTTCGGTGAACCGAACCGAACAATGCAAATTTTTTTTATTTTATTTTTTTCGAAAATACCAATTAAAAATTGTAAAATAATGTAAAATACACAAATTTCAAATGTAAAATCCCCAAAACATGAACATGATAAATAATTATATATTATAATTGTGAATTAGGGTTTTAGTTTTAGGTTAAAAAATTAGAAAAATAATTATATGTTATAAAATAATTATATATAATAAAATATTAATATGTATCGGTTCGGTTCGGTTTAAAACCGAACCAAAAAATGGAAACCGACACCAAATCGAAATTTTTTGGTTTTTACTTTTCAAAATCGAACCGAAAATCGAACCAATAGAATTGGGACCGAACCGCACCAATCCAGTTCGGTTCGGTTCGGTTTTCAGTGTCGGTTCGATTTCTGCTCACCCCCACCGCCACACAATGGATTCAGCCAAGCCATAGGCGCACCATAGATTCAGCAATGAGAGGTAATTGCTAGTTGCTTGGTTTCTGAATTTTCAGCCATTAGCGCTCAAAATAAATTCGCTCCACTGCTTTTAAATCCCCAAAGAGATGCAACTTGCTTTCTGTTAACTAAGATTGAGTAGGGGACATGATGAAGCACTTTAATGTGGAATAATTAGGATTACTTAGTTCGCTTACCATGTTGTAGTAATCCAAACTTAGATTCCTTTCTTCACGGTCCCTCTTCAATTGCATTTATCATCTGCATTTCCTTTTGCATTTTGATATTGCATATTTAATTGTATATGCAGGCTGGAAAAGGAAAAAAAGGAAAAAAAAAATGGGGGAGGGGGAGGTTGGCCTTTTCGTGGTTGTAGGTGCTATGTATTTGGTTGTCGGACAAAGGAAATAGTTGTGTTTCAGCTATGTAATCAACCGGTTAATTCAGTTAATCGAAAACCGGTTCAGTGTTCTGTTAGGGGATTCGGCATTAACCGATTCTGGTTAACCAGAAAATCAGTTCGGTTATAACCGAACCGGACCGATTCCCACCCCTAGCTATATATGTTACAATTGCACCGTGTTAGTTGCGATATTTTATTGCTAATAAATTAGTGATCACTAGGTAACGAGCCGAGCTTGAACAACAAGATAAAAGCTCGAATTGAGCTCGAACACCCAAATATTTAAACGAGCCAAGCTTGAGCCCACTAGTATTCGACTTGGTTCTGCTCGTTTGCAGCCCTAAGCACCGATATTGAAGCCGATGAATGAGGGTGAATTTGAGTTATCCGACGGCCAGCAGTGATAAGAACCTCGCCGGTGCAGGGCTGAACCTTGCCAGAGCTGATTCCTGCAGTGCAGAGCTGACTTCGACCGGACTGACACTTGCAGGGCTGATCGAGCTCTGCCGAACAATTCAGAGACAAACGACGCGGAAGGCTTGACACAAAGCTAATTGACAAAGCTAAAACGATAAAGATGGAAATCCCAAAATATCAACACCTAACCCACAAAATGATCTAGGCGAACGAATCCCTAAACCCCAATGTGTAGTTGATGCAGTCACTCGGGGACGATAAATGACACGCGACGAGGGATGATGAACTCGCCGTTACGTCGATAAACTGAATTCTGGCCTTGGAAAAATTCAGGAAGAACTCGATAATCTCAAGAGAGAAAACTCACAATTTAATTGATAAAAAAATTAGCTACCTTCGTCCAACACATAAAAGCCATATATATAGGCAAACTAAACCCTAATCTAAGAAGGAAACAAACATGAAAACAAGGAAACTTAAAAACAAGGAAATAAAGAAACTTGTCCAACACGCTTTAAACAACTAGCGAGAAAAACCAACTCCAAAAACGTCAGCTCTGGAATACGCCAGCGCTGGAAGCGCCAGCTCTGGAATTGTCAGCTCTGGAATCGCCAACTCTGGAATCGCCAACTTCTGAAAATTCCAACTCTGAAAAATTCAGCTCTGAAAAATCCAGCTCTGGATACTTGTCTGTGTTGGGCTTAGCTCTGCCCTGAACTAGAGCCAGGTCTGGAGCTCAGCCATGCCATGAACTTCAATCAACCTTGGATTAGAACTCTGCTCTGAAAAGTTTTCCAGCTCTGCTCTGCACGTGATAGTTTTCAGCTCTTGCTTCCAGACCTCTTCCACTAAGGCCATTAAGTTAGCCCTGAACGTCTTGTTTCTAGCTCTCGTCACCGGACCAACGGGCACAAAGATCAGATCGCTGTTCTGGGCTGCACTCGGAGCTCTGCTCGGTGTCATAGCTGGACTCGGAGCTCTGCTCGGTGTCATAGCTGGACTCGGAGCTCTGCTCGGTGTCATAGTTGGACTCGGAGCTCTGCTCGGTGTCATAGCTGGATCTCTGCTCTGGGTTGCATCAAGCAACGCCACTATCTCGGCAGTCCTGATTATGCCATATTTACCCTTATCTTGAAGCTATTGCATATTCGATAAAATAGGAGATTGGCTTGAAGATGAGGATCGACTTGAAGAATTTTAATTCTATTGAAATAGAAACAAAGTCCTATTCCTACTAGGATTCTTGATGATTTTAACCTATAAATATGGGCATGTATTCATTGTAAATACACGCTATTCACAAGCTACACGATATACACTGCACATTACACACACAAATTACTTATCAATTTACAAAGTCCCAAAGTTACAACTATATTCACGTTTTTCTCGTTTTCTTAATGTTGTTATTTTTTAACATAGCACTTCCTAAAATGAAAAATTAATACATAACAAACACTCTCGCTCCACTCAGTATTTACACTAAATGTCATTGTGGCCTCAATTAATTATCTCTCTTTTTACTTAAAAAAGAATATTTTTATTCCCTCTTACGTTTTGACAAATATATTATCAAAAGGGTAATCTTTTTCTCTCATATTTTATTATATATTATTTTGTTCTTAACAAATGCTTTATTGAATTGAGACGAATAAAATCATAAATTATAACGTAAAGTATTATAACGTAAAGTGATATTATGTTAAAAGTCGATGAATTATTATGTAGTATTTAATATATTTACACCCCAAAATTTTAACAATTTTAGGAAATTGAGCTTGGCGCTGCATGAAGGGCAGAATGATGTGTCAACTTATTTAGAATTTTGAATTCTCGCATCTGTTTGAATTTTCTTTTTCCAAAAAAAATAAAAAATAAAAAATAAATTGAAAGATGCCATATTCTTTTAAATCCACTTTAATTTGGTCAAATATTTTTTTTCAAAAATAAATTCCCGATTAAAGGGAACACAACTTAAAAGGAATATACTTTGATAAAAAAAAAATGAGTGGATTGTGAAAATAGTCAATTTGGAATAATAAATCTAAAAATTATTTACTATGATAAAAATTTTAAAAATTAGTCACACTTATTATTTTACCCTTGCATATAAAAATTTAAAAATTGTCCGCGAATTCACAACTATTATTAATGCGAATTCAAACTTTAAAACTCGAATTCATAACTGAATAACTAGTATTGGTTGTGAATTCAAGTTTTAAAGTTTGAATTCGCAACTAAAAATAGTGTTAGTCGTGAATTCAAGTTTTAAAACGTGAATTCACTACTATAAACAATGTTAGTTGTGAATTCGCGCAAATTCGTAACTAGAAATATTATTAGTCGTGAATTCGCGTGAATTCACAACTATAAATAGTATTAGTCATGAATTCAAATTTTAAATGAATTCACAACTAGAAATATGCTTAGTCGTGAATTTAAACTTTAAAACTTAAATTTACAACTAGCATTATTTCTAGTTGTAAATTTAATTGTGAATTTATCAAACTGATTGTGAATTCTACTTTTAGTTGTGAATTAATAGATCTAATTGTGAATTTATAGATCTGGTCGTGAATTGAAGAACATGAATCAATTTTTTTATTTTTTATTTCGCTAAGTATTGAAATGAACTTCTAATCCTAAAAGAATCACCAATTGAGAGAGAACAATATGCCTAGAATCCGCCACGTCCAAAATAACAAATTCAGATCGCCGGCGTCCAAAATAAAAAATTCAGATCGTCGAGTTCATAATAACAAATTCACATCAATTCAGATTGAAAATCAAAATAACACATCGTAGAGCTTGCTCTCATCCACCACCATAACTAATCGAAGCTGCTTTTCAATTTCGAACTCACCAACTAATTGGAGAAAATTGAAAGAAGAAGAAGAAGAAGAAGAAGAGGTGACATGAGAGCTTCGAATTCAGTTCAAATTCGTCCACAGTTGTGTGTGTTTGAGAGAGAACCTACAAACAAAGAGAGAGAGAGAGAGACGCGTACTAGAGAGAGGTGTGTACCAGAGAGAGAGAGCGTGCGTATACCAAGAGGAGAGAGAGAGGTGTTGTGATATTTTTTAAAAAAATGTGTAGTGTGTTTGTAATAATTTATTTGTGGGTAATTTTTTTAATTTTAATTTTAGGGGCAGTTTAGTCATTTAACACAAAAATTAGTTATTATTTTGATTTTTTATTTGAATGGGTAAATTTTTAATTTATTATAAAAAATAGGCTAGTTTGATATATTAACTCTTGAAATTTTGGGCGATTTTTTTAATTTTAAAAAGAACTCCTTGGATCCACACCAAATATTTATTTTAATTTAAGTCTTAACACTTTAATTAATTAGATTAGTATTTGAATAGGAGGGGCAAAATAATGGGGGAAAGTGATAGAACGGGACCCAAAATTAGGTGCAACAAGTACCAAAAGAAATAAATAAGTATTGCTCAAGTGTTCAATTAATCAACTTGTCTTTTAGCGTATTAATAAAAATAAATTGATGGTCACCTAAGTCCCCTCTACATTAAGTTTGAACAATCATAATTCATAGTGTTTTCACTTTTTTTTGGTCTTATTCTACTATGAATCAATCTCGTAATTCATTATGATTTTTGAGCAATCATAGTTTTTTTTTTTTTTTTTTTTTGGGTTTTATAAGCGTGGGCAGTGAGCACCATCGGCTAATCGATCATTTCCTTAAAAAAAAAAATCGATCATATGATTTTAATCTTTTCAGGTTAATCACTAAAAGATAAAAATAAAAAATCACTATAATTAATAATCTAAAATTTTAATCTATCCAATAATAACTAGCCACAGCAAAAGAAAATTACAGATTTTATAATTCATAAGATTAAAAAACTCTCATATCTTACACATACATTCAAAACAAACAATTAGAAATGTACAAATCATAAAGTAACCACCTAAATGCCTTTAAATGATAAAACTTTAATAAATAATCCCAATAGAATAAACTCCAAAATTAATAAATATACAATGGATTCGTTTGGTACCGTGTGGAGGTGGTATACGTAATAAATTTTTTTCTTATAATTATTATTAATTTTACATAATCTTAATACATCATATCAAATGGAGTAACATATTCCCTCCGTCCACGAAATGAGTACTCATTTGTAGACGGCACAGGTTTTTACAAATGTATTGAGTGTAGTGTGAATAGAATAATGGTCTCACCTTTTTTAATGTATTAAATTGTTAGGTCCGTGGGGTCTCGAATAGGTGTATGGGGGGGGGGGAATACCGAATACACCTATAGGCTATTTTTATGACTATCTACTGACCTCAATCAGAGGGATCTCAGTCAGAGATTAAAACGAAACTATACACGCAAACAAAGACTCCTGTTTTACTGAAATCAGTTTTGACCAACAGGGTTGGCGACTGATACTGAAAGCTCTTCAGTAATGAGTTATCAGTTAAGTTACTGGAACTTAACTGATTCAAATAAGGGCTTCAGTCGTGTTTGCAAGGATAGAGATGATATCGCTCTTCCTTACTATCAGATGATAGTTCAGTCAGATTGATATCATACGCAGCGGAAATTAAACTTAGTTTCGCAATAGCCTCGGTGGAGCAAGTTGTTGGATTAAGGTTTCTCTTTGCTGTTAGTCAGTGTTCAGTTTTATCAATTGAAATAGCACAAGTATGAATGTAAAACTGAAAGCTATAAATAACACAGAGACTTTTACGTGGTTCGGAAAAACCCTTTCCTACATCCACGGCTGGTTGATCAGACCAACAATCCACTCCGCAAGTGCTTGCCTGGTGCACTGCAAACCGTACTCGTGTGCTTGCCTGGTGCACACAACCGTAAACTGAAGATAACCCCTCTTCAGCAGCCACACACCTCGCGTAGGATTTCCCTGCTAAGCACACCTCGTGCTCAGACTTTTCACTCAGAGTTCAGAGTACCTTCCTGAACTCCGAATCACTCAAACACTCTTATGGGGGAGAGGTTTAAACGAGTGCCAACTATACTTACAAAGAACAAGTTCTTTGAAGCAAGTTTGACCTTTGGCTTCTGGGTAAACAGATATATGCCTAGGGTCTAAGAGAATGTATGTAATCAGCAGTGACTGATTTTGGCTTTGGAATTCTCTTCTTCGATTCAAGCTTTGGGAGGTTAAGCTTTAGGCTGAGTAGCAATTTCGGCAGAGCTTCAGCTTATGTCGTTGAATCGGTGAAGATTGAAGTGATCCTTGAGCGCTATTTGTAGGAGAACTCTTGAATAGATCCGTTGGCGTAAATCGTCCTCAAGATTTCTTCCGTTGGAGAGCAATTCGAATTTGGGCTGAGGCTTCAATCTTCGAGGTTCCTTGTCTGTGTGGAAACGGCTCTCTTTGATGGACAGGAGATGTGACATCTCTGAAAAGTAACCACCAGATAGGAATGACCTCTGCAGAGATAAGATATTGAGATCTCTGCATTTAATGCGGCTGTACTGGTGCGTACGTGGCTTCCTCTGAACGTTGGAAGATCAGTCCTAGGAGGAATGTTCAACTGATACTTGACTTTAGTATCAGTCCATTGCGCGCATTAAATAATCAGTCTTCAACTGATACTTCAGTTGGTATCTGCAGTCTTCAGTCTTCAGTCTTCGTTCTTCAGTCTTCAGTCTTCAGTCTTCGACACCGCAACTAAACTAGAAACGAACTCTAACACTTGAGTTCAAAACGATTCTAGTCTTTTATAAATAAGTCATATGAATTTTGGTATCATCAAAACAAGGGTTAGGATATTCCACAAGGTT
The DNA here is from genome assembly GCF_028751815.1 of Salvia miltiorrhiza. Lineage (NCBI taxonomy): Eukaryota > Viridiplantae > Streptophyta > Magnoliopsida > Lamiales > Lamiaceae > Salvia > Salvia miltiorrhiza. Next base: position 428,278 of record NW_026651550.1, read on the forward strand.
CCCAACAATTTCCCCCTTTTTGATGATGCCAAAACCACACAGCAGTTCTAGACAACAAAAAGACTGAACTCACAGTATAAGTTCTAAACAAGGGGTGAAAACAGTTCCCCCTTAACAATAGAACCTAAACAACTTGTACTTAGAGCAAGAACGAAAACAGAACTAAAAAGAAGACAGAAAAACCATAATCAGAGCCTGGACAAAGAGTCATTGTCTTCAGGTTGAGATCAAAAAGAAGTTCATTTCATTAATAAAGACTGATAAGCCATCAGTCGAGGTACAGAGCAAGACTTACATTGGAGTAAAAAGAAAAACAAAAAACATCATGGAAAACTCATGGACTCCAGCAGTCTGCTTGGCTGCGCCTTGAACTTCTTGATCTTCATCTTCTGTCTTCGTGTCTTCATGTTCCTAAGCTTGTTCCACTCTCACTTGTGTTCCATTGAATTGAGGTCTTATCCTCTGGTTAATCTTCCTCATGATCATCGGATGAAGGATGATCATGTTGCTTGACCGACTTAAGTTCATAAGATTGTGCAAATTTCCCCATTTTTGGCAACATCAAAAAGAAGGATGAACCTAAGAAGGGAGCGAAGACCATGCGAAGGTAAGTTCGCAGGAGGAAGATATTGGGGTCATGGGGGATGAAGAATGCGAAGGCTTAGAAGGAGGTTAGGAAGAAGAAACAGATGACGAGGAAAAAGAAGAGAAGCAGAGGGTTTGAGAGGTGAGGGGTTGTCAATTCAGTGGAGATTGTGAGGGTCTCACTGTTGACATAGCGCCGGTTGACAATGAGTTCCTGCTCATTGTTGTTGCTCCGCATTGAAGCTTCACAAAAGGCGAGAGGCCTTTTGATGAAGACGATGAAGTCTGTCCCTTTTCAGACAGGTACTACAAACCAATGCACCGGGCATGAGGATAGAAGACGCTCGCTTCGTTGGATACAAGTGAGGGTAGAGCAAACTTTGACGCTGGAGAGACGTTGAGATCCAGTGGAAGGGTCCGGTGAAGACCAGGTATGTGAGCGTCATTCTTCCACTCCATGACTTTGCAGTCATAGATTTCTCCTTTAGTCGGAACAAATTTTCTCTGCAACTTTTGAAACAATTGAAACTTTTTCTCACAGTGAAGGCTGTGGAGAGTTGTTAGTTGATGCAGAAAAATCGTGAAGACAACATGGTATAAATAGACAAAATGTGAACCATGTAGAAGATGAAAGGTTTTTCGAAAACTGTGCCTAAAATGCAATTGAAGTGAAAATTCGCGTCCGCCATCACTGCGAGGGACTGTGTTTTCTATAAAGTTGAAAGGCATCATTACATACTGTCATGTCAATGAGCTTTTCAAGAAATTTTATTGCAGAGACAAAAAGGTTGGAAGGATTTTTGGCAAAAAGATCAGGACAAGTTCAATTAAAACAGATTTTCACTTTATAAAAATCTTGTCCTTCTCGGATATTCCATTTTCCAACAAATCCATCAATCAGTTAAAGTTTTTAAAAGAAACTGATCAGTTAGATAAAAGATTTTGAACTAAAAACTTAAAGCTCATAACTGAAATAACTGATTTTGAAAGGTAAGCATTTAAAATACTTACTGATCAACTGATCATAGTAGTCAGTTGATACCACGTGATCCTGGTTGATTCAACAGGATGACTTCTTCTTCAGATGAGCATTCAGACTTCATTGCTTTCCACGTCGGCGATCGTAGAAGCAGCAGTTGGTTGATCACCAGTCAGCATGACTGTTTGAGAAAATCTTTAAACACAGCATCACTCTTCAAGGTTGATGAGGCCGATCTTTGCACAAAGATCATTGAACCTCTCTTCTGGAAGAGCCTTGGTCAGCAGGTCCGCTCTCTGAATAGCAGTGGGAATCCATTCCACAGAGACATTCTTCTTTTCGACATGATCACGAATGAAGTGATGTCGAATTTCAATATGCTTTACTCTGGTGTGATGAACTGGATTCTAGGAGATTGCAATAGCACTGGAGCTGTCGCAATAGATAGGAACTTCCTTTTCGTCGATCCCATAGTCCTTTAGTTGATGGACTAATCACAGGATTTGTGAGCAGCAGCTTCCGGCAGCAACATATTCAGCTTCAGTTGTAGAGGTGGCGACTGAAGTCTGCTTCTTTGAAAACCAAGAGATGAGCTTGTTGCCTAGGAATTGACATGTTCCGGAGGTTGATTTGCGATCAAGCTTGCATCCACCGAAGTCTGAATCTGAATATCCGGTGAGCTTGATGTCGTCGTCTGCTGGATACCACAATCCTAAATTGGGCGTGCCTTTGAGATATCTCAGAATCCGCTTAGCTGCATCCAAATGAGCTTCCTTAGGATCTGATTGATATCTTGCACATACCCCGACTGCAAATGCGATATCTAGTCTGCTCGCAGTCAAATACAGCAAAGATCCAATGATTTCTCTGTACTTCTTCGAAGAAACAGATTTTCCTTCTAAACCTGGATCAACTTTCCAGTTTGTGTTCATCGGGATCTTGACTGACTTCATGTGTTGAATACCGAACTTAGCTATCAGCTCCTTGGCATACTTGGATTGGCTGATCAGTATTCCTTCGTTGGTCTGCTTGACTTGCAATCCGAGAAAGAAATTCATTTCTCCCATCATGGACATTTGAAACTTGTTGGTCATGATGTCAGCAAACTTCTTGCACATGCGTTCGGATTTGGATCCGAAAATTATGTCATCGACATAAATTTGAACAAGCAAGAGATCTTCTCCTTCTTTGAGAGTGAACAGAGTTCTGTCCACAGATCCCTTTTTGAAGCCTTGCTCAACCAGATACTCCGAGAGAGTATCATACCACGCTCTTGGTGTTTGCTTCAACCCATAGAGCGCTTTTTTCAGCTTGTACACCTTTTCTGGTCCAGCAACCTCAAACCCTGGAGGTTGTTCCACATAGACTTCATCCGTGAGCACTCCATTGAGAAATGCGCACTTGACATCCATTTGGTGTACCTTGAAACCTTTGTGAGCTGCGAAGGCTAAGAAGAGTCTGACCGCTTCCAATCTGGCAACTGGGGCGAGTGTCTCGTCGTAGTCGATTCCTTCTTCTTGACTGTATCTTTTAGCCACTAGCCTTGCTTTGTTTCTCACAACGTTTCCTTCTTCGTCTTCCTTGTTCTTGAAAATCCATTTCAAGCCAATCACCTTTGCATCATCTGGTCGATCCACAAGCTCCCAAACTGAATTCCGGTTGAATTCATTGAGTTCCTCTAGCATTGCGATGACCCACTCAGTGGACTTCAGAGCTTCTTCAATATCCTTGGGCTCTGTAGTTGATAAGAAACAGCTGAAATTCTTATCTTCATTGATGCAGTTCTGATTGATGTCAAAGACGAGGTTGCACATTGATCTCCGAGTCTTGACGCCATCTATGGTTCTCCAATGATGTTCTCCTTCGAGTGGAGTTCAAACCATCTTCGATACTTCTTGATTTCTTCTGGAGATGGTGGAGCTTCTTCGGTCAGAATGGTTCTAAGGTGTTGGGCACCTTCTGGAGCAGGGGAGAGTTGAGCTGGGGTGGCTTCTGCGCGTTCAACTCGAACTTCAGCAACTGGAGTTCCCCCCTTGACTGATGCCATCTGTATTGGCTTCAGTCTGAACTTCAGACCTTTGGTTGATCTTCTGATACTGAAGCATTTCAGTATCTTCATCTTTGCCAGGTCCCCACACCAAGACAGTAGAGGGCTCGATGTTGTGGATTTCAGCTTTGGAACCTTCAGCCATCTGAACATACTTTTCAGCATCTTGTTCCCTGAAACCATCTGTAGACTCATCAAAGATCACATGAGGTGTTTCTTCAACACAAAGAGTTTGAGTATTAAACACTCGATAGGCTTTGCTTGAACGTTCTGTTCCAGAGTATCCAAGGAAAACTCCTGGATCAGCCTTGCTATCGAAAGTGTTTAACCTCTTCTTATCATTGTTGTGTATGAAACACTTAGAACCGAAAGCATGAAAGTAGGCAATCGATGGCTTTCTGTTCTTCCATAACTCGTATGGAGTTCTTCCATGTCTCTGAGTGAGGAAGGAGCGATTCTGCGTGTAGCATGCGTTGTTGACTGCTTCGGCCCAAAACTTCAAGGGGAGTTTTGACTCGGCTAGCATCGTCCTTGCTGCTTCCTTTAGAGACCGATTTCTTCTTTCTGCAACTCCGTTCTGCTGTGGAGTTCTTGCTGCAGAAGTTTGATGACTGATTCCTTGTTCATCACAATACTTACGAATGACAGTATTGAGGAACTCAGTCCCACGATCTTGATCTGATGCTGATGATGTTGACTTCCTTTTCAACGCTCAGTCTTCTCAGCAGCTTTGGCAGTTCCTCCAGTGTCTCTTTCTTCTTGAAGAGGAATATAACCCAAGTATATCGTGAATAATTATCAACGACTACTAAGGTATACTTCCTACCGTTGTAGCTTCTTGGAGTGATCGGGCCAAACAGATCCATGTGATGATGTGAAGTAGATGCAGAATCCTTTCAGAGGAGTGTCCTGACTTTGAATTGAATGACATCCGTGTTTGCTTTCCTCTGAGGCATGCTTCACATTCTTGCTTCTTCTGGAATACAATAGAAGGAAGACCTTCTACCAGCTGATGCTTAGCAAGTTTGTTGATCGTCTTGAAGTTGAGATGGTTGAGTCTCTTGTGCCATAGCCAATTGAGCTCCGATCTGCTCTTGCTGATGAGGCACGTTTCTGGTGGGCTGTCTTCCCAAGAAACGACGTAGAGACTTCCTTATCTGAATCCTTTCAGAACCACCTTCTTTTGATTATTTCTAACAGTGAATTCATCCTTCTTGATCTTCACTATGAAACCACTGTCACAAAATTGACTCACAGACAACAGATTATGTTTAAGACCAGAAACAAAGCTAACATTACTGATACTGGCGTTACCCATGTTGAGCACACCGTAGCCTTTTGTTTCTCCAATTGAGTTATCTCCGAATGCAACTTTGGATCCAGCTTTCTCAACATACTGAGATAGATATTCTTTGTAGCCCGTCATGTGCTTTGAACAGCCACTGTCCAGATACCACGTTCTGATTGAAGCTTTGGCCTCTTTCTTCTTTTTATGTTTCCTGACATTGACCTGCAAGGAAGAGTTGCTTCAGGCACCCAATCAAGCTTTGGGTCCTTCGATGTTAGCTCGAGTTCCCTTTGGAACCCATATCTGCTTCAGAATTGGTCTGGCTGATCTCTTGCGCTTTGTTGAATGTCTGATCGATGTCGTTGGCGCTTCAGGTGGCACATGAGCATTATTCTGTTGAGAAATCCTTTTGAAGGCCTCACTCTTGTAGCAGTTCTGTCTGATGAGTGGTTGAGGTCTTCTTTACTCGGCGAAGTATCTTCCCTGAGATACTCGAGTCTTTGCAGACTTTTGGAGACTTGGCTGATGTCCAGTAGCTTGTTGTCGAGGATGGCTCTTGGTTCGTCTGGACTCAGTGTTCGCTATTTTATTTACACGCCGCAAGTGTACGGGTGCAATTGTATATAGTGGCAAACAAGGTCGAATCCACAGAGACTAATGATTATCAATTCCTACTCTTAATTATTTTACTCTATCTGGATGAACGAAAATTAAAGTTTTGATTTTTGAAAACAAATTTAAATTGAAATAAGAAACACTAAAAGAAATCAAGCTGTGAAAGTTGCGGAGTAACAGAAGAAAAAGAGTTTCCCAAGGCAAAGGTTTCAACAGATTCTCTTATCTAACAAGTTTGATTCAATTAATGAGATAATTCCTAAGGCAATCTCAAAGTTAATTCATACCCACTCCCGTGGCATACAAATCGTTGATTACATGCAAGGTTACCATCCCTGGATCACACTTCTAACATGTAACTCCCAAAAGTTCCTAGGATTAAAGCCTTCACAATTATTACAAATTAAAACCTATGATAATGCTAAATTGGTGATCAAGCAATAAAGCAAGCAGTTATAACAAGAACATAGAAAGGAATATAAATCTCAATTAATTAAATCAACAGTCAGAAATTCGAATCATGTTTACTCCCTAAACCCTGGGAAAAAGGGATTTAGCCACACATAGACATATGACTAACAATCACAATCTCAATAAAACTAATGAACATTAAACAATGAAAAACCGTAGAGAAGTCGAGATTCTTCAGTCTTGCTCTTGCTCCGTGTCTCACAGCTCTCAGGAAAAGTAAAAGATGATCAAAGCCCTTTGGAATAAGCTATTGGGTGGTATTTATATGTCCTAGGTCAAGTAGGACTCAAAATCGCGTAAAAAAGCTGAAAAACGGATTTAGGGCGGAAACTCGGCGTCTCGCGCGGCCGGCTCGCGCGGCCGCATGGCTGGACCGCGCGAGCTCGCGCGGCCTTCTCGCGCGCCCGCGCGCTGTGCCCGCGTGAGCAGTCCAGCAACTTCTGCCATCGTCGCGCGGCCGGGTCGCGCGGCCGCGCGCCTTGACCGCGCGACCTCGCGCGGCCTTGCGCAGTGATTTTGTTTTGGCTCGTTCTCCCTCGTCCGAACTCCGATTTACGAACCGTTTGCGCTCACGAACTCCTCTCGAGATGAACTACAACTTGTATTTCAGACAAATCTTCCAATTTCTTCTTCCTTATTTCTGAAAATACGTTCAAACACAAGCGAGTGACAAGTTCTTGACCTAAAACCAATATAAGCTCAAAATAAACCATCAAACACACAAAAACCTCATAACTAACCATCAAAAATGACATACCAAGAGGTAAAAATGCATGTTTATCAACCCCCCAAACTTAAACCATTGTCCGTCCTCGGACAAAACAAAGATGAACCAAGAATGAATCAATAAGAGCGTAGAGAAAAGTGGATAACATTATGGCTTCAGATTTGTCAACAAAATACCAACATGCATTTGTATCTCCTATCATCAAGATATCACACTCATGACAAACTTCAAATTGTGGTCTCAGTGACTTGCAATCCTCACCAAAAAGGATAAAGAATTTAAGATCTCTCAACTCTCAAGTGTGTCAATCAACATGGACGTGTATACGCTCAATTCAAGCAAAACAAGTACTCAACCATAAGCTTGTCAATCGTCTCACCTCTCCACCACTCAATGTGTGCTCCTATAACCAAGATCAAAAAGGTCTTTATTGAGGGTTGTAATGTAGGCTCTTTGGTAGGGTAGGATATATTTGGCTAAGTGACTAAAAGATAATTCTCAATGTAGCACAATCACCAACCTTATAGCGTTCTTACTCAATTCTATCCTCCACTTTCCGCAAAACCAAATTTTTCAATACGAAAATCACCACAACTCAACAATTATTTCTTATGACATTATGACTTTCTAATGCATCCTACGTACCCATTTTTTTTTCTTTTCTTTTTTTTTTTTTTTTCAAACAATACAGGGTACTAGGATTTTTCCAATCAAGAACAAAATTCATAATTCATAGTCACACATCTCCACAACGCCCACTATCTCATATCAACAATTTCCAAGCTCCCACCCAAGGCTAAACCAAATAAAATGGACAATAAGGCTCAAAGGGGGTGAACTAGGATTATATAAAGATATAGGACAAATATGGGATAAATAGGCTAGCAAAGATGGCCTTCTATCATCTCAAAATTATTAAGCACACTATGTGACCTCGAGGGAGAAACCAAGACAAGTTCTAGTGAGACACAAGAATGCTCGAACAATCACTCAAGAATAAGAAATAAGACTGTAAAATGGTGACAGTCAAGGCTCAAATCTCACAGCTTATTTCATTGATTGCAAGCACATATAGACCATGCTTATCATTCATCAATCATGCTCAATCTCAACAATATCAACACAAATGCATGCAATTTCACAAGTTTTACACAGAAATCATCATGAACCAATTATCCAACCAAACTCTACACTACTCACATCATCATCAAGGTACATCACAAAGAAACCACCAAAGCAAGACTGAGAAAACTCAACGACAGAACACAAACAACTAAAATAAAAAATGCACCCACAAAGACACATCCCCCCAAACTTATTCACCACTAAGGAGAATAAGTTTGAAAAGGATTTGTGGGACACGAAAACAACTATCAAACGAAAAGAAACGAACTAACCAAGATTGGGTTGCCTCCCAATAAGCGCTATTTTTAACGTCGTTAGCTCGACAAAACAGCAAACTCATCAAGGAGGCTGGTACAAGCAGTGCTGCGAACAGCTGCTCCCTGCTTCATGCTTCTCAACCAACACTTCTCCTTTAAACTTCCGATCACCTGGGTCCTGCCAAGAAAAAGGATCCGCATCAAATATATTAAAAACATCAACTCTTACCTTGCCCGGATCTTTTGCTTTCTTTGGCGCTTCATCTTTATGGATGTGGCATGGTTCATAGACATGGAAAGTTCGGCTCTCATCATGAACTCGCAGTGTGAGCTCTCCTTTCTCCACATCAATCAAAGCTCTTCCCGTTGCAAGGAACGGGCGCCCCAAAATCAGTGGAATTTTGTTCTCATCCTCAATGTCTAGAACCACAAAATCTGCAGGGAAAATAAAATCCCCCACCTTCACGAGTACGTTCTCCACAATTCCACGAGGGTAGGTGACCGACCTGTCCGCCATCTGCAGCCTCATTGATGTTGGCTTCAACTCTCCAATTTCCAGCTGTTGAAAAACAGATAGAGGCATAAGATTTATGCTCGCCCCCAGGTCGCAGAGTGACCTTCCGAAATGCTGGCCTCCAATAATGCAGGAAAGTGTGAAGCTGCCCGGATCTTTGACCTTAGCCGGCAACTTCCTCTGCAAGATTGCGCTGCATTCTTCATTGAGATTCACCGTCTCAAACTCTCCCAGCCTCTTCTTCCTCGAGATGATGTCCTTCAAGAATTTCGCATACTGAGGCATCTCCTGCAGCGCCTCTACCAATGGAAGATTGATGTGCAGCTTCTTGAAGATCTCTAAAAACTTGGAGAATTGCTGTTTCACCCTCTCTTTCTTATGGCGCTGAGGGAAAGGTATAGTCACAGTTGCTGGCGAAGTAGCTTTTTGCTTTTCATCCTTCTTTCTGCCAGAAACCTCAACAGTGACCTCCTCAGCTTTTTCCTCAATCAGCCGTGCGCTCTCCTCTTTTGCCGTCATGGCCCCTTCCTGTGTAGTCCCGCTCGGCAGATCAACCATCTTAAAATGACGCTGGGGAAACGGCAACCACCCAGGAGGACGCAGATGAGGTGGAAGTCGTCGACCTTCCTCCCAGACTCTCCACGATAGCTCTGGTCTCTCCATCTCACGAGATCCATGGCTGCAATCTGAGGTGCCTTCACTATTTAACCCAATGGCCATGCACTGCTCCTTTGCATTCACCTTGGCATTGTTTGTGAGGTTGCCCGACTGTTGGAGTTTGTTGACGGCTGTGGCTATTTGGCCCAATTGGGTCTCGAACATCTTCATTTGAGTCCCCACAGCAACGGCATTGGACTCCAGCTTTTCCATCCTCTCATCTGCCCTGGAGATGAACTTCATCATCAGCTCTTCCAAATTTGGCTTCTTTTCATCATTGATGACTCCATTGGTGACAGAGAATCCTGGTGGAGCATGAAGCGCGTTATTCGGATTCCCATAAGCCAAATTGGGATGTGGACGCCCTCCATGATGAAACTGTTGTCCATGCTGATAGTTCCCATAGTTTCTGCCATTGATGTAGTTGACGTCTTCTACGCCTGTTGGGATCTCCACAGCCGGCTCAGGATGGCCAACAGTCATAGCCTTGATCTTTGAGTTCATCTCTGCCAGCTGAGTCAAAATCAACGCCATAGGCTCCGAACTGGAGGTAGCAGCAACTTTCTTCAAGTGAACTCTCTCGGATGGCCATTGATAGCTCGTGGTGGCCATGCTCTCAATGATCTCCATAGCTTCAGAACTCCCTTTCTTGAGCAATGAGCCCCCTGCAGCTGTATCCATGAACATCCTGGTGCGCTCCCCACAAGCGTTATAGAACATAACCACCAGAGTCCCCTCATCGAAACCATGGGACGGACACTTTCTCAACTTTTCTTGGTATCTCTCCCATGTCTCTGCTAGTGTCTCTCCATCAAACTGTTGGAATTGGAGAATCTCCATCTTTAGCTTCAATGTGAGCCCGGGAGGATGGAACTTCCGCAGGAAACGATCCGCCACATCCCCCCATACCGGATTAGCTCCCAGCTGCAAAGTTTGATACCATGACTTTGCCTTATCCCGGAGTGAGAATGGGAAAAGGCGGAGTCGTATGATGTCATCTGGGACTCCGTTCATCTTGACAGTGCTGCACAACTCCAAGAATTGCGCCAGATGCGCATTTGGGTCCTCCACGGCTTTACCTCCATACTGGTTTTGCTGCACCATGGTAATCAGCCCAGTCCTTAGCTCGAAGTTATTCGCGTTGACTTTGGGCGGTTCTTGGTACTGGTACAGTGGAGTAAATGCCTCATCAATAGGCGGCTGTTTCTGCTTAGCAGCATTTTTCTGAGCATCCAACACCGCCTGCAACTGCTCTCTCAATGCACGGACTTCTTCTGCGGTAGCCATAGAATCCAAATTATCTTGCTTTGCTTGGCTGTTCTTGCGGCGGAGCGTAGCTTCAATCTCAGGATCAAAATCTTCAAGAGGAAGCTTCTGAGATCGCGTGTTCATGCACTACCTAAAAAAAAACTCCAACGCAAGAATCAGAACCGCAGGAAAAAATAAAGAACAGAAAAATAAATAACAGAAATAAAAAAAAAATCCAGAGTAGTATCAAACAATTAACAGAATAGTACTGATAAAAATCAGTCCCCGGCAACGGCGCCAAAAACTTGTTCGCTATTTTATTTACACGCCGCAAGTGTACGGGTGCAATTGTATATAGTGGCAAACAAGGTCGAATCCACAGAGACTAATGATTATCAATTCCTACTCTTAATTATTTTACTCTATCTGGATGAACGAAAATTAAAGTTTTGATTTTTGAAAACAAATTTAAATTGAAATAAGAAACACTAAAAGAAATCAAGCTGTGAAAGTTGCGGAGTAACAGAAGAAAAAGAGTTTCCCAAGGCAAAGGTTTCAACAGATTCTCTTATCTAACAAGTTTGATTCAATTAATGAGATAATTCCTAAGGCAATCTCAAAGTTAATTCATACCCACTCCCGTGGCATACAAATCGTTGATTACATGCAAGGTTACCATCCCTGGATCACACTTCTAACATGTAACTCCCAAAAGTTCCTAGGATTAAAGCCTTCACAATTATTAATTCCCTTTAGAATTAAAATAAATGTGTTCTATGTTCTTAGTTCAGGTATTAATTATCATCTCCCGATCTCAAATTAAAACCTATGATAATGCTAAATTGGTGATCAAGCAATAAAGCAAGCAGTTATAACAAGAACATAGAAAGGAATATAAATCTCAATTAATTAAATCAACAGTCAGAAATTCGAATCATGTTTACTCCCTAAACCCTGGGAAAAAGGGATTTAGCCACACATAGACATATGACTAACAATCACAATCTCAATAAAACTAATGAACATTAAACAATGAAAAACCGTAGAGAAGTCGAGATTCTTCAGTCTTGCTCTTGCTCCGTGTCTCACAGCTCTCAGGAAAAGTAAAAGATGATCAAAGCCCTTTGGAATAAGCTATTGGGTGGTATTTATATGTCCTAGGTCAAGTAGGACTCAAAATCGCGTAAAAAAAAGCTGAAAAACGGATTTAGGGCGGAAACTCGGCGTCTCGCGCGGCCGGCTCGCGCGGCCGCATGGCTGGACCGCGCGAGCTCGCGCGGCCTTCTCGCGCGCCCGCGCGCTGTGCCCGCGTGAGCAGTCCAGCAACTTCTGCCATCGTCGCGCGGCCGGGTCGCGCGGCCGCGCGCCTTGACCGCGCGACCTCGCGCGGCCTTGCGCAGTGATTTTGTTTTGGCTCGTTCTCCCTCGTCCGAACTCCGATTTACGAACCGTTTGCGCTCACGAACTCCTCTCGAGATGAACTACAACTTGTATTTCAGACAAATCTTCCAATTTCTTCTTCCTTATTTCTGAAAATACGTTCAAACACAAGCGAGTGACAAGTTCTTGACCTAAAACCAATATAAGCTCAAAATAAACCATCAAACACACAAAAACCTCATAACTAACCATCAAAAATGACATACCAAGAGGTAAAAATGCATGTTTATCACTCAGCATTGCTTGGTCTCCACGGATGTTGTTCCTTCTGAAACTGGACTGTGGATGTCAGTTTCTGACTGATGTGGCTTTTCTTCCCCCTGGATTGGTGAGGAAGATTCTTCTTGACTCCTGATGTTCCTTCCCGGATCTTTGACTGAAATCTGCTTTCCAGCCTTTTCAATAGAATGATCTGGTTGGGGGCCTCCTTAGCTCGTCTGTAGCTTCGTAGAGGTGGAACATTTGATCTAGCCATCAGTCTGCGCTTGCGAACTTCATCCATATCATGATCTCTTGATTCTTCTGAGGTTGTGATTTCAGAAGGATCGTCCTTTGAGATGATCATGATATCCTTTCCTTTGGCAGCTGCAACCTTTCCTCCGATGCTGTTGACCAGGCCTTTCGATGGAAAGTTGCTCATCATGGGAGACTGCATCATGCAGTTCTTGACTGTTTCTTCCAGTTTGTGATTGAGCCTCTTGATTTCATGAGATGCTCTTTCACATTCTGAGTTGGAGATTCTGAGCTCTTCTTCCAGTCAACTGTTCTCCATGATTAGCTGATCAAGACACGTTTCATCCGGAAAGTAGATGATTGTCTGATTCTTAGCTCGTTCATCATTGATCTCCTTGTCCATTTTCTGATTCTGCTTGAGGAGATCTTCGAACATTTTCCTCAGCTGACAGTGATCAGTCAAGAGCTGATCAAACTCGTCAGTTTCATCGGATGAGCTATTTCCAGATTCTGAGTGGTCTCCTGAAAGCATCAGGAAGTTATCAGTATAAGGAGTTTTTGAGTGAGAGTTTACCTCTGAGCCATTCATTCCATTGTCGTAGCTGTTGTCAGCCACGCTTTCTGATTCATTGGCCATCAGGGCTCGGCTCTCATCATCTGAGTTGGAACTGTCGAAGTCGGATGATTCTGATGTGTCTTTGGAAGAGTCAGCATCGTCAGCAACCATCGCTTTCTTCTTCGAAAAGCTACGATCTTTCTTAGCTTTCAATTCCCTGCACTCAGCTGGAGTCAGATCAGGGCATTCATGTCGAAAGTGCCCTTTCTTTCTACATCCAAAGCATTCCAAGTCTTTGATGTCGTAAGCGGCTGACTTCCTTTCTCCGCTTCGATCTGTGGAATGTCTGGAGTTCCCTTCTCTTTCTTTTCCTTTGTAGTGTTGCTTGTGGAACCTTCTGTACTTCCGGAACTTGGACTCCATCTTGTTAAATCTTTCAGTCAACAAAGCATATTGACTGAAGAAGTCCTCTGGGTTGAGTTCCGTTGGCTCCTTGATTTGCTTCTTGCCTTCTCTAGTTGAGGCCTTCAGTGCAACTCCTCTTGAGGTTGATGGACCATCTTCGTCTGATCCTCCAGCCTTCTTGATACCAAGATTTCTCAGAAGGTCGAACTCATTTGCCATGAGGTCGGAGAAAAGCTTGTTTGTCGGGAGCTGACTGAATCCTGGCTTATGCTGATGAGCGACTGAGTAGATCTGCCATTCTCCACGTGGCAGTGCTCGAATAATCTTCAGGTTGATTTCTCGTTGAGTGTATTTGTCTTTGGAAATGGATTGAACTTCATTCAAGATAAGATTGAATCTTTGTTCCATTTCCTCGACAGATTCATTCTTGAGCATGAGGAAGGAGTCGAACTTCTGGCAAGCTATAGATAGCTTATTCTCCTTGATTTCCTCAGAACCTACGCACATTCTTTCTAGAATGTCCCACATCTCCTTTGTTGTTCCGCACTTGATGATCTTCATGACATGCTTGTCGGGAACGGTGCCGGAGATAATGCCCTTTTTGATGGTTTCGGTGATGGTGATCGGTCCGCTGGTGATGACTTCCCACATTCGGCAATGTTGGGCGGTGAGGAAGCTTTCAAGCTGAAACTTCCATATGTCGTATTTTTCAATACTAAACATAGGTAGAGAAGATAATCTGCTGTGGTTAGTCTCCATCAAAAAAGAGAGAACAGATAACGGCAGATAGAGCAAATTACAAGCACAAAAAAAAGCGTAAAACTTTTTCGAGACCTTTAAGGAAAAATGATCTAGTTCAAATAGAACCTAGTCAGATGCAGATAGTTCTTGCGAACAACCTGCTCTGATACTAATTGTTAGGTCCGTGGGGTCTCGAATAGGTGTATGAGGGGGGGGAATACACCTATAGGCTATTTTTCTGACTATCTACTGACCTCAATCAGAGGGATCTCAGTCAGAGATTAAAACGAAACTATACACGCAAACAAAGACTCCTGTTTTACTGAAATCAGTTTTGACCAACAGGGTTGACGACTGATACTGAAAGCTCTTCAGTAATGAGTTATCAGTTAAGTTACTGGAACTTAACTGATTCAAATAAGGGCTTCAGTCGTGTTTGCAAGGATAGAGATGATATCGCTCTTCCTTACTATCAGAGGATAGTTCAGTCAGATTGATATCATACGCAGAGGAAATTAAACTTAGTTTCGCAATAGCCTCGGTGGAGCAAATTGTTGGATTAAGGTTTCTCTTTGCTATTAGTCAGTGTTCAGTTTTATCAATTGAAATAGCACAAGTATGAATGTAAAACTGAAAGCTATAAATAACACAGAGACTTTTACGTGGTTCGGAAAAACCCTTTCCTACATCCACGGCTGGTTGATCAGACCAACAATCCACTCCGCAAGTGCTTGCCTGGTGCACTGCAAACCGTACCCGTGTGCTTGCCTGGTGCACACAACCGTAAATTGAAGATAACCCCTCTTCAGCACCCACACACCTCGCGTAGGATTTCCCTACTAAGCACACCTCGTGCTCAGATTTTTCACTCAGAGTTCAGAGTACCTTCCTGAACTCCGAATCACTCAAACACTCTTATGGGGGAGAGGTTTAAACGAGTGCCAACTATACTTACAAAGAACAAGTTCTTTGAAGCAAGTTTGACCTTTGGCTTCTGGGTAAACAGATATATGCCTAGGGTCTAAGAGAATGTATGTAATCAGCAGTGACTGATTTTGGCTTTGGAATTCTCTTCTTCGATTCAAGCTTTGGGAGGTTAAGCTTTAGGCTGAGTAGCAATTTCGGCAGAGCTTCAGCTTATGTCGTTGAATCGGTGAAGATTGAAGTGATCCTTGAGCGCTATTTGTAGGAGAACTCTTGAATAGATCCGTTGGCGTAAATCGTCCTCAAGATTTCTTCCGTTGGAGAGCAATTCGAATTTGGGCTGAGGCTTCAATCTTCGAGGTTCCTTGTCTGTGTGGAAATGGCTCTCTTTGATGGACAGGAGATGTGACATCTCTGAAAAGTAACCACCAGATAGGAATGACCTCTGCAGAGATAAGATATTGAGATCTCTGCATTTAATGCGGCTGTACTGGTGCGTACGTGGCTTCCTCTGAACGTTGGAAGATCAGTCCTAGGAGGAATGTTCAACTGATACTTGACTTTAGTATCAGTCCATTGCGCGCATTAAATAATCAGTCTTCAACTGATTCTTCAACTGATACTTCAGTTGGTATCTGCAGTCTTCAGTCTTCAGTCTTCGTTCTTCAGTCTTCAGTCTTCAGTCTTCGACACCGCAACTAAACTAGAAACGAACTCTAACACTTGAGTTCAAAACAATTCTAGTCTATTACAAATAAGTCCTATGAATTTTGGTATCATCAAAACAAGGGTTAGGATATTCCACAAGGTTCCCAACATGAATAAAGAGTTTTGTGGGGTACACTTGCCAAAAAAGGAAATGGGTACTCATTTCGTGGACGGACGAAAAAGAAAATATGGGTACTCATTTCGTGGACAAATGAAGTATTATATTTTACAGATATTTTAATGCATTCTACCAAATATGATATTAATATGACATATGGTAAAAGATATTTCAGTCAATCATATCACACCTTATCACATAGATGTACCAAATGAGCCTTAAATGTTTATTAATTTGTAATTTTGGGTATCGATATGATCAGTTATCCGATTTTTATACATGAAAATTAAAATCTAACAGGTACCTCATATTTTTCAATTTTGGAAAATTATATTTTAGAGTATAGATTACTATTATGTGATTGTCATTATGTAGACTGTACTTTGATAATTTGATAGTTGTTCAGTTACATGTATCAGAAGATGTTCTTGGTACTCGTTGGGACTCCTAGTTGTGCGGGAATTGATAGCAGATAGACATCATGAGTTTATCTATTCAAACAACTCCAGTTCGCAGCAGGTTTTGGACTTCTTATTGATGAAAATTTATGATCTGCTAATATTGTGGATAAATTAGTTCGTGCTTATCTTCAAGGGGATATATGTGTTTATACTTATCTTCAAAGAGTTATTTCCATTAAACACTAGGAAAAGATTAGCTTGGACTGCTAGAGAAGATTGAGGATGTGAAGGCTATTTCAGAAGCCACAATTTTGTTCAAGAAGGTGGGGAAATTCGTGTCAAATTGATCTCACATGATCACTACAACAAACTGGCCGAACATTGAAAAATTATTTCATCAGTAACTTACAAAATTATGTCACTGTCTTCACTTACCTACAAACTAACAATGACGATTGATTAATTGCATCTTGATTCTCTTTAGTTACTTTAACAAAATCTCACTTCTTCTATCTATGCCAGTATTTCTTGACCAGATCGAACTTGTAGTGGTTGTGCGGTAATCGCATATATTTTTTATGAAACTTCTTTTAGCTCTTCGGAAAAGATGATTTATAGGTAAGAACTTTTGATGGTTGTCAAACCATGATTGATTTCCACTATGTGATAAAGTGAAAGCTTCTATTTCATTCATGCAATGTGGACAAGCTAATCTTCCAGTCGTACTCCACCCGGATAACATTGAGTAGACAAGGAAACAGCTGATTGTCCACAGTAAAGCTGTCACATCTGGAAGTTTTGCTTCAACGAAATATCATATGTAAGCACACCCACGTTCCACAATTGTATAAGCTCCG
The DNA here is from genome assembly GCF_028751815.1 of Salvia miltiorrhiza. Lineage (NCBI taxonomy): Eukaryota > Viridiplantae > Streptophyta > Magnoliopsida > Lamiales > Lamiaceae > Salvia > Salvia miltiorrhiza. The sequence continues at coordinate 445,394 of NW_026651550.1, forward strand.
CAATAAATAGTTGCATAAAAACATTTAACTTTTCATTTGGATTGTGTGGCCCGAGGACCAAGATTGTAAGGAACATAAATTGTTCCTTCATATACATCTCTGGATAGACCTAACATAATATTTCTCATCTCTGTGGCAAAATCAGGGAAATCATTATTCAAAAGTTTCCAAACAAGTGAGTCTGCAGGATGGCGCATAACCGCGTCATCTACAGATGATGCATACCAACACATATCTGCAGTTGTGGCTTTAGATGCATATAATTTTTTTTTTTTCATATGTAAATTACACAATTAAATAAAGAAATTCAAAGACCGCATTTGCAAACAAGGAGTAAGAGAAAAGTATAACATTTATTTTGCTGCTACTAATGTCTTTCCACCACTTACAAAGCCTCGAGTATCATCATTGGAATGAGACTCACCACAATATTTACATAGAACCATATCACTATCATCATCCCAACAAAGCGCACAATTATTAGGATAACACTCAATTTTTGAACAGGTAGCCCCATCCCACTCAATAACTTTTTTGTGTTGTAGAAATTAGTAGGAACCAAATTTTTATCTAGGAGAGTCTCTTTTAACTTTAGTCACTGATCAAAACATCTTTCAGACATATTTCCTCCGCCTTTAAACATATTAGAAAAGCCACTAGAGATAATTATAAATGGGTCTTGCAATCGGGCCACAACTTCTTATCTGTTGCATTCAACATATTGTATAGTAGTTGCTCTTCAGGATTTGAGGGCTCTTCAATTACTTGCATGTTATATTAAGAAACAGAAACATCCATCACCATATTGTGATAATTATTTTCATTATCTTAAACATACTCAGTATCCTCAAAGTTATGATATTTAGTGGTGGACATTTCGATTTTCCCATGAAACCTCCAAATGTTATAATCTTGCACAAATCCGTTCTTTGAAATGTGATATTCAACGTCTTTAGTGTTGTAACATAACATCTTCTGCATGGACACTTGACTTTCCATTAAATCCCGTATATTGCTAGCAAAATATATGAATCCTTTAATACCTCTAAGAAATTCAAAATTTAATGTTTCATTGGGTAGAAATCGTCTATACATATCCACTCACGATATTCACTCATTTCAATAAATACCTAAAGAAAATTGGATTGGTATTTTTTAATTGTTTCTCAATGTTAAAATTAACAAAACCCACTATTTGTATTTATCACTAAGCATTTCAAGTAATAAAAAAACAAAGAAAAAAATATGCTTAACACAAACTCCACACTTCATATCACAACAACACATACGCAGCTCCAAGTCATCACTATAACAACATAAATGGAACACAATCATCCCCCAACTAATGAGGAGTAATGTATGTGACAACTCTGGTGATGACACGTGTGCAACTAATCAGAGTTGTAAATCTCAGTGTGTTGCAATAACTTTACAACGGTGGCATTACCATGAAGAATATACAACCGCATTTCGTAGCTATGAATTTGGTTGTGAATATGACCTTTGGCATTAGAAGACAAAGTGGCACACAGTTGAAAAAGTGCATCTGCTTTTATAAGATTTCTACTTACGAGCACGTGGTCTACGTGAATCATAAGAAAAGATGAGAATGCCCCATTATGTAATTTAGTATAGATTTATCGTTGTTGTACCATGTAACGTTCACGTTCAATAGATCAAAAGGAATTCATTTCTCTCTTGAGTGTTCTTCATTTTTTTTCCGCACTATTTGTGATAATTTGTCTACAAGTGATAATTTGTTGTTGATCTCACCGTATAATTCTAGGTTTACATTTGTTAACTCAACAACAACCTAATCTCCATTTACTACATAGATACATACTCATCTCAGACTTTTAAACATGATCATGACTGTCATATTTAAACACGATCTCAAAATAAGAGAAGTTGAAGAAAAAACTAACGTTCGTTGCTCACATTTTTTCGCCCTATTTTCTCTTGTTGTCCTCGACTTCTTCCTTTATTCCTCATGAGTCAAGGGTGGAGTGGTATACTACAATTGATGACATATATAAATATTAATCATATTACTTAATCATCATATAATCACTTAAGATAAAAATTCGAGCTAGTTTCTAAGAACAAATAATTATAAAAAGCATTTCATAGTACAATAATTTCATAATTAACTAAATTGCAATAATTAAGGGGTAATTGCTTGTAAATCCATAACGTTTACACGGAATTGGTTTTTGCTCCTATTTTGAAAAATGTGGCCCCTAAATACATAACCTTTTATTTTGTCTCGTTTTTCTCCTGTCACTGATTTTTTTCTTAATCCGACGTCGGAAATTACACGGGGGCAGTCGGAATTGATGCGTTGGCAGCCGTAAATTGACACCTAGGCACATTTAGGACATGTGGAATTTTTTTTTAAAAAAAATAATAAAAAAATATCCACATCATCATCTTCCCCAATTCCCCAACTTCCAAACCCTAACTTCCTCTCCCCCCACCCGCTGGCGCCGCCTGCCGCCACCACACGCCGGCGCCGCCCGCCCCTTCCCCCTCCCCAGACCCGTTTGCCCTCCCCCTCCTTGGACCCTGACTACCCCTCCCCCATCCCCAGATCCCCAAAATTCTCATAAAATAAAAATGATGAATGCTGGCCAAGATGACAAGTTTTTCTCCATGCTTTCATCAAGGGACAAAAGGTACAACTCGTCCAAGCAGTGGGCGGCGAGGCCTCCTCCAAGGTGTTGAAAGAGACGCTTCAAAGCTTCGAGATCTGTCGCCGCCTTCGTTGGAGGACGAAGCTTCAGATCTGATGCCGTGTTCGGCCGTGGGGTGGAGAAAGAGTACCAATTTTGGCCGGAGATGAAGTGACGGAGGTGGTAGGGAGATCATTCTGTTCGAATTCGGCCGGAGATCTTCATGTTCTGTGCGGTTGGGGAAGGTGGCAGTGGTGGAGGGTGGGGGAAGGGGAGGGGGCGACGGTGGCAGCGGCGGAGGGTGGGGCGGCGGGTGGGGGGAGGGGAATTGAGGTTTGAAAGTGGGGGAGGTTAGGGAAGATGATGATATGTAATTTTTTTCTTTTTTTAACTTTTTTTTATCCACATGTCAATAATACGTATATGTGTCAATTTTCGGCTGCCAACTCATCAATTTCGGCTGCCAACGTGTAATTTCCAGTCCCGGATTAAGAAAAAATCGGTGATAGGAGAAAAACGAGACAAAATATAAGGTTATGTATTTAGGGGCCACAATTTTCAAAATAGGAGCAAAAACCAATTTCGTGTAAATGTTATGGATTTACAGGTAATTACCCCAATAAAAAAAAAAACTTTAGTCTATTTTATGCATGCACCCACTTTTGATGTCAAATTTATATATCAAAGCATCATCGAAATTAGAAGCTCCAAACTTGCTTTTCTAAATTAAACTTAAGCTTGAGAGAGGATGAATACGACCTCAACATGAATTTTGAAAAGATTAATTTAGCCACAAAATTGATACTAATAATCAACATAAATACCAATAAGTTATTCAAAACATAAAACTAATACTAATAATCAACATAAAATCGTTCATAACAAAATAATTTTGCTAAACAGTTCCAAAACTACATTTTTTTTAATACTACAAGCTCATATATCACCTCACTCCACCAATATATCAAACAATTGTACATTCTAAATTTGAAAATTAAGATTGAAATTAGGTTTTCACGCAAGTTTAATTAAATGAAATTAAAAATAAAAGTGAAATTAGGCAGATTTCAGAATCTGAGTTTTGTGAAGCTAACAATCTTGGCCTCGTCAATTCCCAGTGGATGAGACATTGGTAGCAACAAGAGGGTGGGATAGAGAAATAGTGAACGAGAGCAGAGAGACAAGATTCAGAGACAGAGACTCACCATTGGAATGATGGTGGCAGAAGAAGCACGGCGGCGGAGGCAACGCAACAGGGACAACCACCTCTACGTGTGGTGGCTCTTCCACGGGTCCAACACGATGGTGGCTCTTCGGCGACGACGCACGTCGAAGGTCGAGTCGAGGCTAGCACAAGAAAATTGCAACGGCAACGCGGGTAAGGGCGAGGTCAAAGGCAGCGACGACAAATTTGGGCAGGCAGGGGGATGGTACAAGGCGGAGGGGAAGGGTCGGTTACTAGCGATTGTGAAGCGGAGGGGAATGGTGCAAATTTTTTCGAAGGGGGGTCGCAAGATGGTGAACTATTTCACCAAAAATACGAGCCCAATATGAATTCGATTTTTACCATACTGATCAACTGAGTTGCAACTCTAAAACAATGAATCCTAAGATTAAATGGATTCATTGACTTATCAGGTAGTACTTGGATATAGTAGGGGTTCTCTAAACCAAGTAAAACTTCGTGCATTATTTACCCTTCAATACGCTTAAAATTGCATATTACTGAACTGTCATCACTCAATGCATAAATTCGTCAGTTGATCGGTCAAAATCATCAGCATCTCTTATCAGCTAACCACATCAATTGATCTGCATTAATACTGACTAATGAACTAGCTGATAAATAATTTAAAGATTTTCAAACAACGCAAGTATCTTAGCTTCCAAACCGTCAATAGTAATCTCATAGGCAAGACTTCTTACCTGGACAAAGTCACCTCATTTCCAAGTATGCTGATCTAATAATCACATGAAAGCTAGCACTTAGGTTAGTTGATCAGTCTTGCATTATTAAGTAAAAATATGCAAAAGTTTGTAATTGATGCATTCCCTCATACATCAATACGTACTCGTCAAATTGTAATTTTTACATGATTTTAAAGTGTGGCGAATTAAATCACCATCTTTTTAATTTTTGAAATCCTCCCCAACTTTTTTCAAGTGATAGAAAACCAAGTTACCGTAAATAGGTCTAAAAATAACATGTCAAAACTGTCAAGGAGAAGACCACAATAAGAACATGTAAAATTGCACGTCCTCGATAGCACTCCGACGACCCAAAAGAAAATGGGGACAAAATTGCAGAAAATTAAAAAAGAAATTGTGATTTAATTCGCGACACTTCAAAATCATATTAAAATTATAATTTTTAAATAATTCATGATTTTATTTGTCAAAACCCATAAAAAGAAAACTAAAGTTTCATCTACCTAGCTCAAATTTTGTAAATAAGCTCAATTCTAAAATTAGGAATTGTATATATACGTATGAAAAAAAAAGCTATCTGTTTGCTCAATTTATTTACACTAATTTATGTGTGTGTGTATATATATATATTCACACTATTACAAAGGGTTTTGAAGCATTTAGGATTAGAATTTCGGTATTTTTAACTGTTTAATTAGAATTTCGGTATTTTTAACTGTTTAATTGTAATAATATTTGACTGGTTATTAATTGGATTAATTGCATGTAATATCATGAACTTAACGCGAAATCCAAATTTAGCACAAATTTAAAAGGTTTCAATTAATATCACTACCTATGCCCCGTGTCCAATTTTAGCACCGTTTTGTTTTCCGACAGAACCACGTGGCAATGACGTGTCTTTCGGTAGACACGTCATTGCCACGTACTCCGAAGAGAGAGAGAGAGAGAGAGAGAGAGAGAGAGGGGGCTAAAATCGACGGGTTTGCAGAGGGTGGCGCGACGACCCCGACCCCCCCTCAGCCTACCAGAATGATGAGGGTGGCGGCGTCGCGAGGAGGGGAGTCGCCGAGAAGGGGAATCGCGCAGAGGGCGGCGGCGGCGCGACTGAAAATTCTGGAATTGGGGGTAGGGTTTGAAAATTCTGAAAATTCTGGAATTGGCGGCACACGTCGCCGGAATCGCGAGGAGGAGGTGAGAGGTGGAGGCGGCGGCACTCGTCGCCGGAATCGCGAGGAGGAGGTGAGAGGCATGGGCGGTGGAAGAGGAGGAGGTGAGGGTGGAGGCGGCGGCACTCGTTGCCGGAATCGCGAGGAGGAGGTGAGAGGCATGGGCGGTGGAAGAGGAGGAGGTGAGGGTGGAGGCGGCGGCACTCGTTGCCGGAATCGCGAGGAGGAGGTGAGAGGCGTGGGCGGTGGAAGAGGAGGAGGTGAGGGTGGAGGCGGCGGCACTCGTCGCCGGAATCGCGAGGAGGAGGTGAGAGGCGTGGGCTGTGGAAGAGGAGGAGGTGAGGGTGAAGGCGGCAGAAGAGAGAGAAAGAGAGAGAGAGAGAGAGAGAGAGAGAGCTTGGCTCGCCGGTCGGAAGCTTGTACCGGCAAGCCACGTAGGATCAAAGCATGTGCCGACAAGCCACGTCAAAAAACGGTGTTAAAATTGGACACGGGGCATAGGTAGTGATATTAATTGGAACTTTTTAAATTCGTGCTAAATTTGAATTTCGCATTAAGTTCATGATATTACATGCAATTAACCTTTATTAATTTATCATTTTTCTTCCTCAGACATGCCAAAATTTTAATTCCACAGCTGAAATAAATACCTGATATAACTATGCTACTTTACCATGCACTTATAAAAGATAAATTAGTTACTATATCTATAATCTCTACGATAGAAAAAAATGAGTTGTATAATGAAATCCCACATTAATATTTAAATTTTTAATTGTATTTCTACATTTTTTTTAATTAAATGTGGTCATTACTAATTTACCAGATACTACTTGAATTAGTAATTGTTTTTAAGAAAACTTAAGATTATAAAATGTGGTTATAGTAGACACCTAGTGCCATTTGTCTGGCACGAATTATACATGTCTTGAGAAACTAATGTTATTTCCAAATTCCAAATTCTTGATTTGATTGATTTTTTACCATACGAAGAAAATAGTAATAATCTTGAAAACAAGGAAAATATTGCCACTTTTCATGATTCTTATTCCCTATTTTTTTTAAAAAACAATTATTGTTACTACTACTACTATAACTATCAGAAACGATCACCTACCCACCGTGGGCATGCATAACGTGCCCACTATGATGTGTCAATTATAATTATAGTAAGATAGTTTTAATTAGAGTAAGATTTATTAATTCTCTTTCTTAATTAAAATTGCCACATGTTATGCTTGCCCACAGTGGGCATGTTATGCTTGCCCACGGTGGATAGGTGATCGGTTCTGATACAACTATTGCTACTAATTAATTTAATTTTAAAAATGTTAATTTAATTTTAGAATTACGATTCATGTGGTATATACTTTAATAATGTACATTGTTGTTATTAGAAAATTATTAGGAAAAAAATTGTGCATGCTAATTACAATTTAATTAGTACATCGATTAATTAATTATATTAATTAATACAAATTTAGAATTCTAATAATTTTTTAATATTTTCAAACACAATTAATTATATAAGAAAATTTTACTTTTTCTAAAAACCATATTATAAAAAAAATAACATTCTCAGTTATCATTTTTTTATATATATTAACAGTATTAAATAAAGAAATATAAAGACCGCGCCACAGAAAACTCGAACCCAAAACCTTTGATACGAAACATTAACTTCTTACCGCTTGGTCAATAGACATCCAATTTCAATTAACATTTGTTTTCCTGTCAAACAAACGTAAGTACATAACGTAGTATTTGTCTAGAAATGGACCTAAAGTTGGCACTCATTGATTATAAAAAGTAGTACTAGTATTAATTGTTCATGATAGATTTTTTTTTGTTTTTACTTTTTCTTTTATGAGGTAGTTCATGATAGAGTAGGCTCCTATATTTTAAAGTTGAATTCAGCTGTGTGGGGAATGAATAATTGCCCGGAGATTTCGATGCTTTGTTCTCACCGAAACATCTTTCCACTCCCCTTGCTTGTCTCGCTCCTCCAATGCTGAAAATTCATAGCTACTTCTTTTAATTGAAACACACGTACACCCACTAAGCAATTTTGTCTTCTACAGTTTGACCTTTGAAGAATCTTTTATCTATCTCTTCAAGGTTTCACCCATGATGCTTGCGAGTTCTTGTTCTGTACCAATTTCCTGCAATCCGAGGCTAGCTTCGAGTTTTTTGCAATCCAACCAACATAGGTTGATCAGCTGCCGGCTTCTCTTCAAGAAAGGTGGCAGATTTCTTAGCAGAAGTCAACGAGTTTACTGCGAGTCTCAGGTAATTCTTTTTGGTCGCCCAGCTAATTTTTCTTGTGTGTGTGTGAGTTTATAGTATATATATATTTTTTTGTTTAAATTTTTGTTTGGTCGAGCACAAACTTTTCGTGATATTGCTGCACTACTCAAGACTTTTGTATTTCCTGGTTGGTTGATGTTAATGTGGCTGTTTAGTTTCTGTGCAAATGATCAGTCTGATTAGTTGGAACTGTTTACTATTGGTTTTGGACTGATGATGATCTTGGTTCCTCTTTTTGTCGTTTTCCTTTTCAGCGTTTTCTTTTTCAGAATTGCCTAATAAATAGCAGTTTCTGATAACCCGTGTGCAATTCCTTTTCATGTATGTAAGAGTTTTTTGTTCCAGAGAAGAAATGTATAATTTCGACTCAACTTGATGTAAGTAAAACTTAATTTGCTCGATTGTTCTTCGAGTACATGTCGATTGAAGTTGATAGATCATGGCTGCTTGGAGCTAGGGTATAGCCAGTAATGGCAACAGATACAAAAGCACAAAGATGAGTTTGGTCACTTTGTGATGAGATTGGTGATGAGTGCATTACAAGTTTACAACAAGGAATGTACTTATCAATGTGCTTTGGGTAGGGTGGCATGGCATACACAAACAGCCAAAAACATCCCAAACACAGACTAGCTTTAAAGCTTCAAGTATCACTAGTAAATTTCTATGATAAAATGTAAAATGATTGTCATACTACAAGGGGCTAGACTTGGACCTATTTCCATTACATAGAAACAATTTTTTTTCAATATTTTGTTTAACTAGTTTAAGTTGTTGGGTCAACTGAAAACTTGGAGCCATGTCCATTACACAGAAACAAAACATTTTCAATATTTTGTTTAACTAGTTTAAGTTGTTGGGTCAACTGAAAACTTCAAACTTCTTAATTTGGATTTGCTGTGCAACGTTGAGGTTCATTATCAGACTTGTGGTCTTAATTCAATTCAATGTTCTTGTTTCTTATTGTAATATAGAGAAAATATATGAGCTCAACCAAGGTGTTATGAGGGCTGTGCTAAAAAAGTAACCTTACATGAGTATCGGGATTTCAGGTTGTTACTGCCAAAAGAAACTTATTGTAGCACGAGCCTTGTGATCTAGAGCTCTAAGTGATGAGTTCACATAATTTATCATATGACATAAAAAAACATAAAAAAGCACCAACTTAAACAAATTACTCAAATATTCATATATATGAATTGGATCATGAGACATAGGAAGAACTTTGAAAAGTTTGACAAGAGAATGTCTTATTGTGAGAATTTTATTGAAAACTATAATATCATGCCTCTGAACAGATGTACTGCGTGGTTCAGGTAAGCTTCTTAAGAAATTTGATTGAGGACATATATCTGTATCTTTCTCATACTTTTATGATGATTTCATTATACAATCGGGGCTGGTTGTTGACTTGTATTAGCCTGCCGATAGTAAATAACTGCATACTGTTGTTGATAAAGAAACAAATGCAAATAAGAGGAATCATTTCTGATTTCATGGACAAAACTATGAGTGCTCATTCTTTCACTCCTTTATTTGGTTGGTTCTTTTTTTATCAGCTAAATTGTATTATCTGGCCTTAGTGACTGCTAACTGAACCTTACCACTTACTTAAGATAACTTATTGAGTAAAAGAATAAACCCGAGAGAATGAACTGGAGTAAGAAGAGCTACTAGCGTACAGTTTATAGCATCTCGAGAGCTTGTTGAGAAAAAGCGAAAAAGAACAGGAAATTCATTTTTAGCATGTGACATGAGTGATGAGTCTAATTCAAATTCAGTGACAAGTTAATTTACTTCAACTGCTTAAAGTCTTTCTAGGAGGAATTAAGTTTGGTGTACTATTTTGTCTAAAGCTGTCTGACAAACTTATAACATATCTAGAAAAGAATTTTGATTTGATAAATGTAGAATGAAATGAGAATTTTATGTGCTTGCTGCTGCTGGACATTTCCGCTTTTGTGTTGAAAAATATGTGGTAAATAAGCAATGCAGCGAGCTTATAGTCATTTATGAGATCTGTTTCTCTTCAATCACCATGTTGTTGCAATGTGGAAATTTCAGCAAATCCCGAGGACAAAATATTTTAACATCTTAATTCCTTGTCAATGCTTTGAAGACAAATGATGTGCAGATCAGAAAATTTGCTCCTGTTTTGGAAAGTGAAATAGCATCAGAAAATGGGATCTTACCATCTAATGACTGGAAAACAGTTCCTGATATTTGGAGGACTTCTGCTGAAAAATTTGGTGATCGTGTAGCATTGGTGGATCCGTATCATGATCCTCCAACAAATATGACCTATAAACAGGTTAGTTTTGGGTCCTCATTTCTTAATATTTTTTTCCCCATTGGACATTTCAGGTGCAAGTAATTGCATGTATCATGTTCTCCTTGAGTAACTTTGGAGAGAACTTCCTTGTAGTGCTTCTAATTTTTCCATTTTCACCTACTGCCATTTTCACCTACTGAACACAATGTGTAACTTCGAGCATTACCTTTTACTGTGATGTACCTTCACCATAAATCTTTTAACTGAACTGCATCTACATTTATGCATTGGACATTAAGATTGTTCCCCAGCTACTTTTAGTACTGTTTGAAGTTTTAATTCACCATCAGCTTTTTAACTGTAGGCTGAAACTTTTCTTTCAGAATCTTGATGTCGTAATCGTTGTGCAGCTCTTAAGACTTGTTTTTTTCAAATGCATGTATGTCTTCTCTTGAAGTAGAAATGTGTATGTTGTATCAAAAGGAAAAATATTTTTTGTTTCATCTGTAGAAAGGAGTTCCTTAATAAATGGTAATTTCCTCTGTAAGTATTCGGGCAAATGGCAAAGTACTTTCCAGGCTACCAAAATTGAGTAATATCTGTATATAAAAGCTAATGAGGTTGTTAACTTGAAAAAAACTAATTGTAAGAATTTCTAAATTCAGCTGTTTGGTAGGGAAAGATGTAGGGGTATGAGGTGCTACATGTTTTACCTCTTATGTGCTGCCAAGAAATTAATATGATGTCTGTGAGATCTAATGATTATTTGAGGAAATCTGGTTTCTTCGTACTTTCTTAGATCAACTTCTTCTGAAGTATTTCCTTGATATATTTCAGCTAGAGCAAGAGATCTTGAATTTCTGTGAAGGCTTAAGGGTCATAGGATTGAAAGCAGAAGAAAAGATCGCCCTGTTTGCTGATAATTCATGCCGATGGCTTGTTTCAGACCAAGGTATGCTTGGGGTACACTATCCTCCCAACACCTGAAAAAGGGAGAGAAACTTAATCTGTTTGAAAACTCCATTTGGATGTGATGACCTAAAAACTGATGGATTTGTCATACTCAAGCATTCAATAGTTAAGAAACCTCAGTTCTCCTTCTGCACGTTTACAGTCTGATTGTGTTCCAATAAAGTTCATAATTTCTGTGCTCAAACATTTTTTCTCTATGTAAATCAGATCAATACTGCTGGCCGTGCATTTCATTCCACATATCAGTGCATTGCATTGTTTCTCATGACATAATTTTATACTTCTTGATGCCATAACTCTTTCTGTAATATGTTAAGTTTACCTCAGGTATTATGGCCACTGGAGCAATCAACGTTGTCAGAGGTACAAGGTCATCTGTTGAAGAGCTTTTGCAGATATACAACCACTCTGAAAGGTGAAAAAAATAAATTAATTTAAACGATTTGGTCTTCTATTTTCCATTATATCTAATCCTAGCAGAAAGGAATCAAATTGAGCTTATCTTGTTTGGAATATATAATTATTACCAAATTCAGTTGGTGAATATAACTCCTTAAGCATAGAAAAGAGAGGGACTGCCTGATGAAAATTCTGACAAAAAAACAAACAGAAGGGTTGCTAAGCACCTCAGATGCTTTAACAAATGAGAAATCTGAATAAAAACAAGGGTTAAGGTACAAATGCCCCCCTAAACAAGACACCCCTAGAGCGTATCCCTCCCTATTCTCGATGTTGGCCCAAAAAAACCCCCAAAGTCAAAAACAATGGTACACTTAAACCCATGAAGAAAACGGTCGTCTGACGCCGTTTAGTTAAATTTTTTTTTTAATTCTGGAAGGGGCCCTCCTCTCACAACCATGGCCACCGGCGCCGATCTCGTCGGAACATCGGAAATCTACCAACAACCGAAGCGGCAGAAGCTCGTGTGCAACCTCCGCGGCGTCAAAGGCACCGGTAAATCCGACAGGGAAGGCTTTTATGCCGCCGCGTTGTGCCTACACCAGCACCACCCCAAAACCCTCGCCGGCAACGTCGCTGGCTTCGGCTACTTCATGGATCTCCTCGAGATCCTCTTCCGGATTCTAGAAGGCTCCTCTTTCAGATCAATTGAGAGGTAGCAGGCGGCAGATCTTCATTTTCGTGTGAGTCAACCGCCGATTGAAACAATTGTCATCTTCGTTGATTGACGAGAAAATCTCGCAAGAGTCGGCAGCGCCGTTAATGGCAGAGTATGGGTGGTTGAGTTTTAACATAGATTTTTCAAGTGTATTTTAGTAGAGAGGGGATGAAAAGATGGTGGAGACTGTAGAAATTTTTGGGGATTTCATATTGATGATTTTGATGGATATTGGGGGTTGTTTGGGGAAGATGTGGCGGTGGCTTGTGCTTTGTGGCAGACATCGAAGCGGCAGAGAGAAGAGAGGTTGGGAAAATGATTAAGAACAGAGAAGCTACATGGAGATGACCATGGGTGGGGTGGAGGCGATAGCAGGCGGCGGGTATTTCGGCATTTTCGCTGGAAAGTTTAGGGAGAAAAGATGATCAGCGAAGAAGAGAGGCTGAGAGATGGCGACAACTCAGGCCGAGGCGATGACCGGCGGCGAATGGTGGCCCCCCTTCCAGAATTAAAAAAGAAAAGAAAATTAACTAAACGGCGTCAGACGACCGTTTTCTTCATGGGTTTAAGTGTACCATTGTTTTTTACTTTGGGGGGTTTTTTGGGCCAAGGTCGAGAATGGGGAGGGATAAGCTCCAGGGGTGTCTTGTTTAGGGGGGCATTTGTACCTTAACCCTAAAAACAATTAAAGCAAATTCAAATTGTATGGTAGTTGTCAGCAGCTCGTGCAAAGCATGGGGAATGATGATTCTCTAAATCAACTTTGTCGATGGAGGTCTGTAGATTTTAATATTCCTAATGAGTATCATTAGTTACAATGCACCAACCAATGAAGCATTGTTTGAAAAATGAATTGGGATGAAGAACTGGTACGCCGGGGTGATGTTCATCTACAGCAGGGAAAGATGAAGTATAGGAAAATTACATTATCGAAACTTGGAGTATAGTTGATATGAAGAGTAAATTGGTTTGCTGGTCTGTTGTTACTTCTTTGTTAAAACTTAAATGTTAATACTTCATGGGAAAAAATGTCTATTCCCTAGCCTGCTAGTTGCTATGATAATTCTACCTGCCGTTTGTTTTTCTATTACTAATTATAACTCCTTTTGCTAGCTTGCTCTCCCACTAGACTGAAACAAATTGTTTCTACGATCACCAAAGTGGCGCATATACACCCTCCTTTTCTTTTTCCTAAAGTCCCATTGAGACAATAAATTGACAGGACCAGTTTTGGTTGATAAATGGAATATTAACTAATAGTGTTGCAAGTGGGAAAACTTTCTCCCCTATCTCTTCATTTATCCTTTTATTTATACTGAACTATGGCTATTATGTTAGACGCTGATGGTTTTGCATAATTTTTGGAGCCTTGGCAGTGTTTTTTAATGTTATATTTTTCCTAAAAACAGGGGGTGGAGGGGGATCACTAGCTTGAATGGTTTCAAAAGGGTATAATAAAATAGTCGATATAATCTTTGTGGTACACTTTAGGATTCTTTTGACGGAAATGGCTAGTGAAGTGTATGCTAGAAATTACGAGATTGTTAAAATTTGGGATCAGACTCAGAGAATGAGGATGTCTTATGGGATTTCTTGGATGGTAATGCCCACATTCATCGAGTCTCTTGGGATGTGGTAATAATCCCTAAATAATTAGGTAGATTAGGTATCATTTGATTGAAGAACCAGGCGTTGTTGGGCAAGTGGTGGTAGAGAATTCAAATTGAAAATGATTTCCTTTGGGGTAGAATTATCAAAAGTATGTATGGGGGAAACTAGCTGTATATAGTACTTTTTGAAATCCCTTGGAAATTTATCTCCAGATTTTACCCCAATTTTCTTCAATTGGCAGAGTCCGCAATAGAGGAGGGAATAAAGTGGGGATTTTAGAGAAGATATTTGGGTTTGGAACTGTTCTTCTGCTGAATCTCATCTCTTTCATATAGTTATTTCATATTCACAATGACCCTATTGCTTCTTTGGCTGTTCCCAATTCCAACCCTTCTTGTCAATCCTCTTTCTCACTGGACTTTCACTTTTATAAAATTTTGGAGAATCCAAAATGAATGATTTTTCACTGTAGTAAACCAGGCGGAAGTTGTTAGATTGAGGCAAAACTCAGAGGATATTAAAAGATGCATTAGAGTCATGTGAGGTGTTATCTTGTAGTAAATGTTTTTTATTTTTTCCCCCTAGGGATCCAATTCTCCGTCCCGTGGGTCAAAAATGTTTGGGAAGCCCCCAACATAAGAAAGTTCAGTTCAGTTCTTTCCAACGTAAGAATGTTCGGACCTCATCATTTAGTAGTGCCCCTTTTATTCTAACTTATGATATAGGATGCTAAACAAATTGGGATTATTATGATTCAAGCCATGGTCTATGCTTGATTTTTCTATTTAAGTTTTGGTACCTAGTAGCTATGTCAACAAAATAGGCCAAATTTTAATATGGAATCCATCCTTTACGTAGTGTGCTGGTCGCTTTGGTTAGAAAGAAATAGCAGAATCTTCGAAGATTGTGAGGAGATGAGGGATGGGATTAAAGTTGTGGTTGTTTGGTGGGTTCTAGTATTTAAAGAATTTCAAACCTTTCTTGTATTGGAATTTGTTAAGAGATTGGATCATCGTGCGGTAGTATGACTTATTCCCTCTGGGACTGCTCATGACATTGTTCGGTTCTAATTTCATTAATAATGTTTCTTTGTTTCTTATCAAAGTAACAATAATAATTTGTGATGGGACTCTGTTTGGGGTGCATTCTGTTTTACACCATGGTTATATTGATTTGCAAGTGATACATCACTGCTATCATATGCCAAATATTACTTTTGTTTTATTTTGTCTGCTACTAGTAGATGATACATCACTACCCATTGGATATATTTTCTTGAATTAAACTCTAGCTTTTTGTTTTTTAACTGCAGTGTTGCTCTTGTGGTAGATGATCCTGAAATGTGCAATCGGATTTCAGAGACCTTCGAATCTCGAGCCACTGTAAGGTTTATTGTTTTGCTATGGGGAGAGAAGACAAACATAATCAATGAAGCTGCACCAGAAGTTCCTATTTATAGTTATAAGGAGATAATAAATATGGGTTGTGAAAGTCGTGAAGCTTTACATCATTCTGAAGATGCTAGTAAGTCCGTTTTATATGCTATTAAATAATCCTAATTAATTTCATTTTTCAGAAAAAAATCTTTCCCTTGATATATCCATAATAGAATGTAACAGGAAGTTATGTTTAGGGTTTTATGATATGCATTGATATGTGATATATTTACTTTACTCTGCAAATAAGCTATATCGACATGCCTAGCATAGGTCTCCATATATATGCAGCAGTTCTTGAAGCGAAACATTTCCTGCTTTTATATTTCAAAATAATTTAATCATATCGTGCATCAAATGTGTACTAAATAAATTACTGTGTAATGCAGAAAAGTATAGTGACATTTATGGAAAAAGTATAAAGTATATTCCACAGTAAGAGAGTCTCCCATATACATAGGGAGTGGAAAACTATGGTTAGAACTAGGTTAATCTAAACCTAAGATAACATCAGATATATAAGGAAACCTAGATACAGATATATTCTATAACACTATACTACTTTTTGTCTTCAATTATATCTCTGTATCCCAAAAAGGATAAAAGAAATGCTTGTACTTCCCCAGTTTGCGAGGGCCAGGGGTTTTAATGAGATTTGATTCAAGATTTAGTATGCCAATTCATTGCTTATTTCATCTGTTTCTGAGTTTTGATTTACACCATCCCAATTAATAGTAGCTGATTGGGGAACATCGGTTTCAGGGAGAAAGTTCACTTATGAAACTATAAGGACTGATGATATTGCTACACTTGTATATACAAGTGGGACAACTGGTAATCCTAAAGGTGTTATGCTTACGCACAAGAATCTGCTGCACCAGGTTGGCTTTTTTTTTTTTCCTATTAAATTTCTTATCAGCTAATAGATATCTTTATATGGTTAAAGTACTCTGATCTTTCTAATTTGAAATAACTAAATTTTCCATTGAGCAGTATAAAGTTCCACGAGCACATTTCATGCTTGTAGTAACTTTTTGATGGATATTCCTACATGGGGTGTAGTACATGTGTTCATTATATATGATATGCATTGTGGCCGATTAATCAAAGCACTTTTGTATTTTATCAAGGAGAAGTAGTTGTCTTTTAGCTGCAGTGTGTTAATGCACACCAAGAAGATTTTCCTGGTCAAATGGCAGAGCAAGCACTGCCTATGCAAATTGGTGGCTATTGTTTCATTTCTGTCCAGTTGCATAATGTTATTCAGGGTTTTCTTTGATTTTTCGTATTTGGCAATAAAGAATTCAAATGTCAAATAGGCCTTCAAAGTTCATATAAGTAGAGTCAGCTAAAGAAAGTTGATTTGCATACAAATTGAAAGTACGCATCTATGGTAGCAATGGATGATAATCATGATATCCTCATCTGAGGAGCTGTAAACTGGAGCCAGTATGCTTCCACAGACCGTGGAAGTAAAAGTGTAAACTTAAAACAATTTTGAAACTTAAAAAATTCAGCCAAATAAGGGAAGGTTAGTATATTCATAGTGAATCAAAAAATAGCCATGTTAATCACCAAAAAGAAATATGTTAGTTACCATTCTGTTAAAACAGGCTTCTATTACATTAGAGAAAACTATTTCTGCTTCTTGGGAACATCAAATGGACTAGAGAAAGCCATAATGAATTATTTCTGATGTATTATCACACAAAATTATCTAGTCTACTTATTATATTCCACTCCATTTCCTAATAACAAAATTAAGTTTAGCAATAATAAAAACAGTTAATAGCTAAACAATTCACCAACTTTGACTTGATTTTGGTTTTGACAAGTTTTATAAACCCTTGCAATAACATCACTACTTTCGATTTGTAGCAAAATAGACACGTTCAATATTTTCCGAAGATCAGAAAAGATGACATGGTGTGATTTTTTCGACAATTCCCTAGTTTCTCAAACAAATATCCTGCCAACATGGAAAAAGCATGCCCAGGTCACTTTTTCAGTCGTCATATTTTTTTGGATATGTCAATTTTACTACATATTGAAAGATGTTATTATTGCAACAAGTACAAAACATGCCTATTTTTTTTGGAAATGATCACCTATCTTCTATTGGGGA
This sequence comes from Salvia miltiorrhiza, assembly GCF_028751815.1. Lineage (NCBI taxonomy): Eukaryota > Viridiplantae > Streptophyta > Magnoliopsida > Lamiales > Lamiaceae > Salvia > Salvia miltiorrhiza. The sequence goes on from NW_026651550.1 coordinate 463,004, forward strand.
CATTCACAGTTCCACTCAACAATATGCCAGTGTCACATTAGTTGCCATACATAGAGTTCCCTTTCTCATTTAGAATTTATTATTTTTACATGTGATTATTGTACACATTGTACCTTGTCATTGTTGGACATAAGGCATCATCAAATGTTCGAAAAGCTTGTTGCTCGAACTATGTTATTTTTCTACTTCGACACAATTTGGGGTATATAGAGTGAACTAGAGGATTTGGCATCTTGTAATATATCATTCAATTTAATTGATTTCAGGTTTCAGATGCTTTGTGTTTCAGTTGTTGTTCTCATTTTCTGTGTCTGATTCTTACTAAGGTTTCTAATTTTTGTTCCAAACGACACCATCTGATGAGATATTTGATTGTGCTGCGTAGATTAAAAACTTATGGGACATTGTGCCAGCTGTTCCTGGGGATAGATTTCTGAGCATGCTGCCGCCTTGGCATGCATATGAACGAGCTTGTGAGTATTTCATATTTACTCTTGGAATTGAGCACGTATATACTACAGTCAAGAACCTAAGGGTATGTAATTCATCCTTCGTCACCAAATGCTATAGCATTATCAAGTGGCTGTTTGCTGATTACATCAGGTTAACTATAAATCTACTTTCTTAAGTGAATAATAATAATTTGATAATTTATTTGATTGCAGGATGATTTGCGCCGATACCAACCTCATTATGTTATTTCTGTTCCCTTGGTATATGAAACACTTTACAGGTGAAGCTTACCTCACAATTTTTCTTTCCCAATAAGTCTATCAAATATTTGAAGGGAATGAGAGTCGGGAATGTGACTTCCATACAGAACATCATTAGAAGGTCCACTAAGGTAGACTCTTCCCCAAAAGCTAGGTTATAGGGAAGTCTCTGAGACAAAAACAATATTTTTGAACTCGAACAGTCGAACCGGACATCGAACTGGTCATTTAATTGGGCCAGTGGTTGACCAGGCAGATCACCCATTATTTCAAATAATACAAATGATTTTACCAATGCAAAGTAAATAGAATTTCCTTAGCAATATTTCTTCCACATTAAGAATGTATCGTTCATGTCAATGAAAATAAAATGTACTCCCTCCGTCCCACTAAAAGTGGCCTATATTCCATTTTGGGCCGTCCCACTATAAGTGGCTTGTTTCCATAAATAAATAAAAAATTTAACCCTTAAAAAGGTGTAGGCCCTACCACTTTTAACCGACTTCACCTTCTCCTTAATTCTTGTGCCAAAAAGTTTTGAGCCACTTATAGTGGGACGGAGGGAGTAGAACTTAGGACGCTAATAACTACTCCCTCCATCCACAAAAATTATGGCACTTTTGCCATTTCCGGCGTCCACCAAAAGTATTGCACTTTTCTTTTTAGTTCATGGGCCCACATCTTTTCCTTATTTTTTATCCTTACATATACCCCTTATTTCCGGGTTGCCCTTCCATGATGTTATGGAGCCTGCTCTGGTACCACTTGTTAAAACCCATTAAGTGGAACTCGTCCAAGTTTTTATAAGCCCCTGCTAAATCCCATGCTTCAGCAATGTTAGGCTAAAGAAGGATCAAAATTGAAGATGTACATCTGGTAACATTTATGAGTTTCTTGAAGCGCTTCACTTTGAAAAGGAGACAATCTACTAAATGTTAGTAAGGGTAGAATGGTGATATGGATCTGCCTCCATGTCTTTTTTTGTCAGTATCCTCGATTGATATCTGTCATATGGTGACATCTTCACTTTGCTTCTTCATCATGATGAATAATCAGTGGCTAAATTAGAATTCCAACTTGGTGAATTTCTGCATAACAAGGTTCACTACCAAATCAGATTCTGGTAACCACAAATGGCGGTAAATCTGAATATGTTCAAAGTTAAACTAGGATTATTAACCCATTGCTTCTTTAAGTGTGTTGCATTTTCCCAACCTTTCTGCCATTTTAGCTCCAATGAATTCCACTCTTTGTCATAGATGATCAATCTTTACTTCATATACTGCAGTGCGATCCAGAAGCAGATCAAAACTAGTTCAGCTGTTCGTAAACTTGTTGCTCTTTTATTCTTAAAGATCAGTTTCACATACATGGAGGCAAGAAGAATTTATGAGGTATCTTAAACTGGTGTTACTTTTCAAAACCTGTTGCAATTATGATGATGGTAACTCATTTTGGTAATATCGGAACATACATATTTGGGCATCTATTTCAGTTGCTCAATATGATATTCCTAATTCAACTGACTAGGTTGCTACAAATAATGAGTGATATGTCTTGCTTACTTTTGTTTAAATTTTTCTAAGAAGTGTAAATATGCATATTAGATCTTATGAGAATATTGTGATCATCAAATATGATCTCTGATAACTACTTATTTTCAGATTCTTATTTTTTTTTTCACCTTAAGTTATACATCTCAAACCGCAATATTGTCTGACAGCTCAAATACAACTCAAATAAAATTTGATGGTCGCTATGTTCTGATGAAGCAAAAGATCTTAAACTGAAGTTTTTGCTATCTTCTCATATACTTCCATCATATATAAGATTTGGACAGAGATATGATTTGTTTTCTGATTTAAACATTAGTTTTTTAAGCCCATGTTGGCAGCCACCGATATTTTAAATTGCATCCCTAAATACCTCTTTTTCTAGAGCTAATCTGCAAAATCTCTCTAAAGCGCAATATGTTATCAATTTGAACATTTGTAATCTGTGCCTTATAAGTGGATGAGGTAATGCTTTAAAACTTCTAGGCTTGTAATGCTGTGTACTGGTCTTTTTCACTTTCCTATGCAAACCTGCTCAAAACTAGTAGTTTTAGCTTGAATGAAGGCAATCCTGGAAGAGCTTCTGCAACTGTGTTGTATTCTAGTTAGCATAGGGCTATAGTTTCTTTCTTCAGTGCCACTTAATCTTGAAAAGGCCTGCTTTGGGTAGATGACTAGGTAACCAAATATCTTTTGGTTTAAAGAGCCCATGTCCTTCCAGCAAAGGCTTCTTTCATCATTGTGTTACCATATCCCACATCGGTTCCACATGAAAGAGTGGAATGGTATATAACCTTTGACCCTGGTTTTGGGTTAAGTTGGGACTCCCTAACTTATATGCCCAACAATTTGGTCCAACCTGCCGGATCAGGACGTTTACGGGAGTGTTAACATCCCACTTATTTAGATTATTATAGATTTTTTTTATATACACATAAGTTGTAAGTTTAAATTTTTTTAATAATAATAATAATAATAATAATAGTGATTATTAAGCGAAAAATAGATTTTGTAGTCCTTTATAGATTAGGTTATACTCCCTCCGTCCCACTTCAATTGGCACTTTTACTTTGGGCACGGAGATTAAGAATAAAGGGTTGAGTGTGTAAAGTGGGTGGGGGCCATTTGTTTAATGTGTGTAGAGAAGGTAGGGACCACATGCTATTTTTGGAAAGTGCCAATTGAAGTGGGACAAACAAAAAAGGCAAGTGTGCCAATTGAAGTGGGACGGAGGGAGTAATATTTAGTCAAGAAAGCAATTATTATACTTAAGTCATCAACAAGGAATTTACGTCCTTAAGAAATTTCAAAGAAAAATTTTCAGTGTGTAAGGATCGATTAATTAATAAGTCTAGAGGTTTGGCCATAAGTTATATAAAGATAGAAAGTATTTAGAAATTTTTTCAGTTTGTTAAAAATTAGGGTGTTATAGGGAGAGGCTACCTGGGGAGAGTGCCACATGACTTCAGGGGCTAGATGGGCGACCGGCCTGGGTCGATCGAAGGCTCCTCAGAGTGAGAGCCATCCGTTGATGCTTAGTCATAATGGGGGATGGATTGTTACGATATTCGACATCGGTTCCACATGAAAGTGTGGAATTGTATATAAGAGGGGGTCAACCCTTTACCTTTGACCATGGTTTTGGGTTAAGTTAGGACTCTCTAACTTATATGCATAACGGATTAAAATGCTGAGAGGTTGAAAATGGTGATGAATATTTTGTTCACTTTTATACAGTTTGAATTTTGAAAACAAATGTGAAACTGGAAGATGTATGTTCTGGTATTATTGTTGTTGCCTTTAAGTTGCTTACCTTAATCTTGCCTGACTTCATTTTCATGCCCATTTCCTCCATATAGCATACTTCCAGCTGATTCCTTCTTATCAAATCGCTACCCCAATAAAGTCCCTCAATGTTCTGCAAAATGTGTTGATTGAAATTGTTCTATATGGCGTTATATTGATGTTACTCGATTTTGATTTGTGCATGTTATCTGCTGTTACAAAATGTTCTTTGAGGTTCTGTTTCTGTTTTCTTTTTGAGTTGTCAGGGGTTCTGTTACTTGATATAATCTGTTAAATAGCTTTCCTATTTGCAGTACTGCATTCTAATTTTCAGTGCTGCGCTATTTTGTTTTGTTGTCTGTTCCTAGGGGAAATGTCTGACCAGAAATCTTGAACAACCTTCCCACATTTCTGCAGTGTTTGACTGGTTATGGGCAAGGATCATTGTTTTAATATTGTGGCCACTACATATATTAGCAAATAAAATTGTCTATAGCAAAATTCAATCCGCGGTTGGAATTTCAAAGGTTTGTGTTTCATATATGGCTTTGTAGACCTTTTCTTTAACAAATCATCAAGAAGAAGACCATCAAATTCCATTTACGAAAAAAATCTTCGAAATTGGCAGGCTGGTATAAGTGGAGGCGGCAGCTTGCCCCCACATGTTGACAGGTTCTTTGAGGTGAGATGTGCGTTTTGTTTGGTCAATGCTACCATGGATCTGGATCAAATTTTAACTTCTCTATGTTTTATTGACACAGGCTATTGGAGTAAAAGTTCAAAATGGATATGGCCTAACAGAATCATCTCCTGTGGTAGCAGCTCGAAGACTAAACTGTAACGTAAGTAACATTATTCTTGCATTAGAAGTATATGGAATTTAGCATTGCTAAATAATTATAAAATGATGAAGTTTAACCTTTTTGTTTCGTTATTCTGTGATGCTGAATTAAGGTTGTCACAGGACTGGAGTAGAGGCCGTTTCGTTTAATGTACTTCTTTTGGGGATAAACTTGATTTGATTGAATGCTGGCCTTACTTATTTCAAGATTTTTTTCTTCTTTTTGAGAATAACATAGTTTCTGGAAAGACCACATCTTTTGAGAATGGAGAGTCAAATAAATTTCTTCTTACCAATCTAACAAAGACTATTAAGGAAAAAAAAATACTTGTGGCCTGCCAGGATTATGAGAAAATAATAACTGCTTTTCTGGAAGTGGGAGCGTTACATAGGATTGAAATTTTGCAGCAATTTGTGCTGGCAATAATCCCTTGAGAAATTTTTCTTTTTCTTCTGAAATACCAGCTGTTCTGCAAACATGTGAACTTTGGAGGTGCTTGTGCCTTGTGGTGCCAATGAATGTTTTCACATTCCAAAAGTATCACAAATTGACAACTTCATGAGTTGCTTTCTAGAGTTACAAAAATGCAAATTGTATATATGTCCATACCTTGCAGAGTGGAATAAATGTACTTATTGCCTAGAGCTTAAACAGTCTGATAGTTTATGTTAAAAGCTATTCTGTTTCTTCTGATTTTCTGTTCTGGGAGAATATCTAATTAAGTTTCTGTAGAAAAACAAAACAGTGGAGGTTTTGGAAACCATACCTTTATTAAGGACTCTATTGAAGTCATTTATTGAAATTTAGTGTTATGGTTGTGAGTAAAAGTTCGCCATTTACGTTCTCATCCTCTAAACCCCAATCTTTTCCTCCTCCAATTTACTGTATAAACAACTGAACATTTATGCATTATAGAGTATAGAAAATTATCTCTTGTAAATCTAGTTTTGAATTACTATATTTGTTCTCTCTTGGATTTGCAGTAGTATAATTTAATTCCTAATACATTTTCATAGTATATATGTTCTTGTATGGCATATATCTTGATGATATCACAGCCTTAATGTTTGAAGGTTCTTGGTTCAATCGGACATCCTCTTAAGCATACAGAAATAGAAGTGTTTGATCCTGAAACGGATGTCGTTCTCCCTTATGGATCAAAAGGCATTGTCAAAGTAAGGGGTCCGCAAGTGATGAAGGGTTATTACAAGGTAGTTTCATCTCTTATTTTGGTATGTTGACATTACATATTAAGGTCTGCTCTCAAACAATTTAAGCTTAAACTTCCAAATAGTGTGGTCATAAAAAGGTTTTGACAAAGGCTGAAAAGAACAGACTTTTAATCTTTTATGAGATAAGGACAGACTTCTCTTTGTTGCTTCAAAAAATACTGATCGGATAAGTTATGCGGTTATCCTATCTCCTACACAGAAATCTTATGAGTTTGGCCTCAAATGACCTAACGTGCACTTGAGGAATTCCATTGATGATTCCAAATAATATGTCTTTCAACGATACCTTGTAGATTTACATATTGTATTTTGAAACAGCTTATAGGCTGTCTGATTTGACTCCTTGCGTACTCCCCAAAAATAGGCTTTTTACATGGCATTTCATTGTATGTACTAAAGAATTATATAGGAAAAAAATATTCTTTTTTCTAGGGATGCATAGCCGAATCATTGTGTTAACTTTATGTTTTTTCAGGTGACTCCCCAAATCATGGCAGCTTAACATATATATCTGCAGATTTTAGCATTCTTCAGCTCGTTGTTTGATATTTAAGTTAAATAGAATGGTAATTAACTAATGAATTTCTTTGATGTTTGATATCAGAATCCCTCCGCGACAAAAAAAGCTATAGATGAAGATGGCTGGCTGAATACTGGGGATATTGGCTGGATCTGTCCTCCTCATTCTAGAGGACGAAGTCGTCAATCTGGTGGGGTTATTGTTCTAGAAGGACGTGCAAAAGATACAATAGTCCTTTTGACAGGTAATAATCATTATATTAACGGTTCAATATGTTTTGCTTTCAGTTTACATGCTTCGTTGAATTTAAATTAGAGTGAGATGAAGTATACCATATCCACCCCCCCAACAAAAAAAAAAAAACTGAAAAAGAAAAACTATTCCTTTCTCAAGAGGACTTAGAAACATTGAATTGAATGTGTCGCCACTTATAGGAGGAGTAATTAGATCAAAATCTATCCCTTTCTTGTTTACAAGAGTTAGAACAACTCGACACTTACAGAATTCACATTTATTCCAACTCATAAGTAGTGGTTGTGGCAGGTGAGAATGTGGAGCCGGCAGAGATTGAAGAAGCTGCTCTTAGAAGTAGCCTTATTCAACAGATTGTCGTCATTGGCCAGGTGAATATAATCAGTTTATTTTCAGATCGGCTATCTTAACCATTTATTCCCTCTTAATAAAACAATAAGTACTAGTGCAAATGGGATTAGTATTTAAGAACATTATAACTCGGTATACAATAGGAATTTGTATCTGAGCTTGATATGGTACCGATGATGTGCAGGATCAACGACGACTTGGAGCTATCATTGTCCCAAACAAAGAAGAAATCCTATCACAAGCTAAAAGGTTGGCTATGGTGGAACCTGATGTTGCAAGAGCTTAGCAAGCAGAAACAGACTATCTACTGCATGAGGAGTTGAGAAAATGGTGAGAAAACTGATTCAACAAAGTTCCTTATTTCATTTTGGATAACCAATTTTTTTGTCATAAACCAAATACAAAAAATATCTAATTCCTTCCTTTTGGGGTTCTCAATCTCAAGTCAGTTAACAAATAACTGAGCTCCAGCTCGGATATATATAATTCTAGGAAAGTAATATTTTCTGCTCCAACAGCTTCGGACTCTGTTTTAATGATAAATTTAGGAGAAAAGATTACTAGATTAGTACACATATGATAGAGTGTTTGAAGGATTACATGATCAAACAAGTCCAGAATAGCTTGATCCATCAAGTATGGTGTGGATTAGGCTACACAATTTTATCTATCTAAGCTGTCAAAGTAAACGTCCCCAAATAGTATGAAATCTAGTGACAGAGTATGTAATTTTGCTTTTCTTGCAGGACCTCGGACTGTTCGTTTCAAGTTGGACCAATCCTGGTGGTTGATGATCCTTTCACGGTAAAACTTGCTTGCATCAGTATCAATAGTTAAACATTTAGGTAAATCTACCATTGAATGCATTATTGATCATAGTTTATGACTTCCGACTCCACTGCAGATTGATAGTGGTTTAATGACTCCTACCATGAAAATTCGAAGAGATCGTGTCGTGTCTTTGTACCAAGAGCAGATCGACAACTTGTACAAAGGAATTGTCTAATAGACGTTGGTTTTGTGTGTGTCTGTCTGTGTGAGAGAGAGAGAGAGAGAGAGAGAGAGAGACTTTAGCCTTCTGGTAGTTAGAATTAAGAGGGAAGAAGAATCCTATACATAATCACAAGAATTTGTAAGAAATAAAATTTATTTTATATGTTTCTGCTGCAAAGTATGTTTGCGAGTATCATAGTAAAGACTATTTATCCAGAATATATGGAGTTGCTAATAAAATGTTGGAGGTATCTACTTATTCTTGCAGTGATTTCGACTATAATACAGAGTTTTATAATTTTTTTTGAAATTACAAGAGGTATTAGAATAATCAGTTATGCAATCCGCACGCAGGTGGATCTCACCACCACCCAAATGGTGGGAACATCACCGCATGCTAGGCGAAAAATGTCATGCGTGTGGGACCTCAACACCAAACAATACAATACTACACGTAAGTGAGAATACAGCACCACCTAAAGTTTATTAACATCACCGTAAGTAAGCGGGATTAAACCTAAGACCTCTAACAAAGGAGAGTCTTTGTTTGGTCATAAATCAAACTAGTATTATTCTACTTTTAGGGCTCGTTTGATACGTGGTATGGGATAAGATGTGATATATTTGACTAAAATGTCTTTTATTATAAAGTTAATATATCAAACTAGCTTATTTCTTATAGTAAATTAAAATTTACCCACTCAAATAAAACTTTAAAAATTACCCACTTTTTGTGTTAAAACTTAAAAAATTACTCACAAATACATCATCAATTCATCACAAATACACTACACATTTTCAAAAAAAAATATAACATATCTCCTATCTCTCACTCTCTCCTCTCTCTTTTTGTGTGCGCA
>NW_026651551.1:0-10000 GCF_028751815.1 Salvia miltiorrhiza
GTGTGGCTAGTAATCTTTTAACCTAGGGTTTAGGAAGTAAACAGATTTGGATTCTTGACAGTTTTGATTCAATTAATCAGATTTATTCATCTTTTTTATGTTTTTGTGCTTGTTATTTGCTTAACTGTCTGATCACCAATTTAGCATAATCTTGGATTTTAATTTGATATCGGGAGATGATAATTATTACATGAACTAAGAACATGGATCAGACTTATTTAATCCTAAATTAAGAGAATTTATTATTAAAATAAATTTTATAGAAAGTAAAAAGGAAAAAGAAAACCTAAACCCTTGAGAGCACATGAAAGTAAACTAAGGGCTGAGCCTCGTTAAAACCCCCCGAGAAGGGAGGAAAAAGAGTACTCGTCTAAAGAAAACCAAAAACCAAAAGGCAGCAGGAAAGTAGGATTATTTCGGGAGCTCTGGTCTAACCATCGCCCCCAAATAAGCCCGACATTTCCTAAGCCTAAAAAAGAAATATACGAAAACCTCACAGTATGGTAAGCAAGAAGAAATAAAAAGGACATCACAAAATCAAAAAATTAACCGTCTAAAGAAAGAACAAAAAAGTTGGCAAAATGAAAACTCAACATGGGACTGCCAGCTTCAAGAAACCGTTGCCAGGGATGGAAAGAAACCCAAAACATCCGCCAAAAGAACTCCAAAAACTAGACCGCAGAACAAAGGAAAACGTTTAACAACTGCTCGACGAAAATCGAGCCCTAAAGCTGCAATCTTTGGTGTTATGTCCGTTGCCAAAAGCAACGTCAATCAAGAGGGAACTAAATGACCACCAATCGAAATCAATACCCAGCGAAAGCTCAAAAAAGAGCAGAGCACAGCTCATCAACGACACAACCATGCCGGCTCCAAAAACTCGACGCTAATAAATATAATCTATTGCGGAGCTACCATCAAGGTTCGACCATCCCGACCCCAGTATTGAGCGTACCCAAAGACTGTAAAAGAGTCGAGATGACACCCAACACCACCAAAAAACCATGAACACCCAAAACAACTGCTCAATGAAAATGCTTAACAACTGTTCGAAGAAAGTCCTAGCCAAAAAATCGCAAGGTTTTTTGTTGTAACCGTTGCCAGAAGCGGTGTCATTCGAGAGAGAAATAAGCAATTACCAACCGAAAACGACCCTCGGCAAAAGCTCAAAAAAGAGCGGAGCACGGCTCATCAACGACACAAACATGCCGGCTCGAGGAACTCGACGCCAATAGATAGAATCTATTGCGGAGCTACCAACAAGGTCCGACCATCCCGGCCCCAGTGTTGAGCGCACCCAAATACTGTAGAAAAGCCAAGATAACACCCAACACCCTCAACAATCCGTCAAACACAGTCCTAACGAGAGTTTATATTTGTGAGGATATCAATCCTAGGAACTTTTGGGAGTTACATGTTTAAGAGTGATCCAGAAACGGTAGCCTTGCATGTAATCAACTGTTTGTATGCCACGAGAGTAGGTATAGACTAGCTTTGAGATTGTCTTAGGAGAATTCATCTGGATTATTGAATTGCATCTGTTGGATATCTGAATATGTTGAAACATTTACATTGGGATAATTTATTTCCATTTGATTTGTCTTGCAGCTTGATTTAATTTTCTTTTATGTTATTTGTCTTCCTTGCTTTAAAAAACCAAAACCCATCTCCTCAACCAGCTTATTTATCCTTTCCAACTTGCATATAATATATATGATAGATGGATACTTGTATTTACTGACAAATGTTGTATTGATTTTGATATATATATATATAGGGTCAAGTTAAACAGAGAATTATTATATATTTTATTTTGAACAAGTCTATACATTTTACGAACAGATTAACATAACTAACGAACAGACGTGTTTAGTAAAAAAAGAGAAAAACTCGCCACCAACAGGATTCGAACCCGGGGCAAATTGTTGTTCATGCGGTACATTGATCTGTTCGTAAAAATTGTAGATCTGTTCGTTTTTATTTCACGAATTCTCTATTCTCTAAATATTTAGCATTCTCTGTTTAACTTTTCTCTCTCTCTCTCTATATATATATATATATATATATATATATATGATGGAAAATGACCGAGTTAGTCAAGTTAGCGAAGCGGGAAGTAATCGAGGAAGAGGTAAAAATAAACGATTTTGGACATTTGAAAAAGATATCGTACTGTTAAAGTGTCTACATGAGTTGTCTTGTGATACTAAATGGAAAAGTGAAAGTGGTTTCAAGAGTGGTTACATGAATAACTTGAAGAGATGATAAAAGTTGTGCTTCCCACTTATGGCTTGAGAGCTGATCCACATATTGAGTCCCAGATTAAACATTGGTCCGAGAAGTACAATGCACTTTCTGAAATGCTATCTACTTCAGGCTTTGGGTGGGATTGTGAAAAGAAGATGTTGCAAACAGAAAAAAAAAATGTGTTTGATGAATGGGTGAAGTTAATATTTCTTCCATTTTTTGTCTTTTACTTTTGCTTTAATTTCTTTTCTGTGACATCTAAGTAGAGATACATGAATGTAGTCTCATTGCATCAGTTTCTTTTCTGTGACATCTATATATATGTGTGTGTTTTTCACAAATATGGTTTTCGTAACTTAATTCCACATGATTTGTTGTCATTTCCCTTCATGTTTTGTTTGTGAATGCTTGTTTGTGCCCTAATGTTTAGTTTTATAAAGATTTGATTCTTGGATGTAGTTTTGGTGTAATTTTAGAAACAATCAAAGATAAATTAGAGAATTGTGAAAACATAAGGTTGAAGTGCATCTCGAGATAAATTCGTGAGCGCAAATGACGACCAAATCGGAGTTCGGACGAGGGAGAACAGAGCCGAACGAGCGGACTGCGCATAAAGCCCAGGACCCCCTGCGGTTCGGGCCGTGGCCATGGGCCCGACCTTGGGCCTCTGCTACAAAATCGTCCAGAACGCACGAACGCACCCGCGGTCTGTGCCGCAGGCCTCTCCAACAGCTACCCCACGGTCCTATGTCGCGGTCACGGCCGTGACCGCGGGAAAAACACGAAATTGATGCTTTTGGTGGGGCCCAGACGCGATTTTCAGCCCTTAACCCCTCTTCTTCCCTCATTTTTCACATCATTCACCATCCCCACACATTCAACACTCCCCCAACACTCAAATTCCAAACCTAGCCTCAATTTCAACCATTTTCTCTCTTCCACACAACAAAAGAACACCACAATCAAGGGAAGAAGGAAAAGACTTGGAAAGAAGCTCATCAAGACTACATGATTGACGATCAAGATTATAGGATTTATCTATGAATCTCTATCTTTTTATATCTTTATTTATGTCTTCTTATGACTTGGGATTTGTTTTGATTATGAATATGTTTGGCTAAAATCCCTTATCTGAGGGATTAGATTAGATGAATTTGTGATGGATTGATATTTATTTCAATTTAACTCTTTTTTTTAATGCTTATATCTTTTCAAGCCCTAGATTTATCTCTTGTATGATTGGTTGACCACCTTTTGTGCATTTCTAATTTGTGATTTGAATCGGGAGAGGATAATTACAATAGATTAGGAGCTTGAAACATATCATCTCAATAAACCGGGAGGTCGAGAGTTGGGTGAGGGCTTGTTGATCTTTTGTGCTCTTGGGAGTTATAGGTTAGAAATTGACCTGGGACGAAAATTATGACCCGTAATCTACTATTTTAGTCGTCCGGGAGGGGGCTAAAACTAGTGGGGAGATCGCCCTAGATAAGTAGGCCATATCAAGATTAATATTGTTTTAGATTGAAATTCATTACGATCCATCGAAATCTAGTCCCTATGATAACTTTCATTCAAGTCATTCCCCAATTTATTAATTAAGTTTATGTTATCGTTATTTAGTTTGCTTGCTTTAATTTATCTTTATTTTAGTTAACATCTCTTGAATTTTGGTTGTCTAAATAGATTGAAAACAACTTATTAATAATATTTAGAAGTTTGAATTCACCAATCCTTGTGGGATACGACCTTGCTTCCACTTATTGCAACTACACCGTGCACTTGCGGCGTAGCGAAAAATAATTAGCGAACAGTTTTTGTGTTTTCAGGACATGGTCTGAAGTGGGGTGTCTCTTCATGCTTGTTTTTATTTTCATTTGATGTGAATTGAGATAAAAAAAATAATTTTGCAATTTTACACATCCAGATCTTGAATTCTAGGATTTTGTGCAATATAATCCCTTTACTTTGTTGTAATACGCAGAGAATAAAGAAAATAAAGTGCTTCGTTTTCTAGGAATTCATAAAATATCATAATAGTAGAAGAGAAAGGAAATTTTCTGAGTTTGTAATATGCGGAGAATTCTGTCACTTGTTCTGAACATTGTTTAGGTTGCTTTAGCAATCAGATTGTATTTGCTTAGATTTAGAATTTTTTTTCCTTGATAAATATAATGTGATGTTTAGCTGAATTGTGTTTTATTTTGTAATTGCTCTAGCCTAATTCCAAATTAATTCATGAGGAGTCGAGAGTGATATTTGTGGAATTTATCCATGCTCAAAAGTTTTTTTCCACAGTCCCTGTTGCATTGCTTACGTGTTAAAATAAATTAATTCATTTTCTTTTATGTGATAGAATCATAAGAAAGCAAATGGATTATATGGGGTTCCCTTTCCCCATTATGATACACTTGTTGAAATTTATGCCAAAGATAAAGCAATCGGAGATGCTAGTGAGTCTTTTCTAGGAGCTATCAACAACATGGATGTTGAGTTTGCTAATGAACCATTGACAATGAGAGTGATGAAGAAGATAATGCAAATTCAATAACTCATTTCGGGAAGCGTCCAATGAAAAAAGAGTTTAATGACCCAACTCCTTTGAAGAAAACAAAGCTAAAAGATTTGAAGGTGAAAGGAAAAGGGCAAATTAAGTAAGTGATGTTGATGAATTAGTTAGTTCTATTCAAAGTGTTTCAACCAATTTTGAGAAGATATTTGAGAACATCAATGCAAACTTGGGAACTATGGCTTGTGCTTGGGCAAAAGCGGAAGTGAGGGAACAAAAGTTGGATGATAAGGCGAACAAAGTGCTAGAAGAAGTGATGAAGTTAGATGGCCTTTCTCCTTCCGAAACTTTGGAAGTGGCTACAATTCTCATGGCGGAAGAACACAAAATATTTTATCAAGTTCCAATGAACTTGAGGAGACAATATGTCATTGATCTTCTCAAGAAAAAGTAGAGCTAGTATAAATTCTAACTATTTGAGCAGCCAACATGTCATTTCTTATCAAATCTCATTACTTAAAAACTGTATAAACACTTATTTTTTTGCTTTGATCTGTTATACTTTTGATCATATCATAGTTGTTGATTATGCAATAGTAGTTAATTGTAGCAAGGGACCTTTATTAGTTGTTGAATTCCTTTAATTATATACGCTGACGCCGTCCGCCGCCTCTCCTCTCCCTCCTCTCTCCGATCGTCCAACGCTGTCCGCCGCCTCCATTGGCCGCCCTCCGTCCACCGCCGCTCTCCTGCACGTCCGGTACATCTTGCGCGAACGCGGCGACGTCCCTGACTCCCTGGCCCCTGCCCTTCGACATCTGAATCAGTCCACTCCACGCCGCTCCGCGACGCAGCTCTGTCAAGACGCCGCGCCACTTCGCCGTCCGTCCGCCGCCCGGTAAGTTTGATTTTTAATTTATTTCTGAATCTTTAGAGCGTATCTGCGTGTGTGTCAGTGTATTTAAATTTCAGCTTCCTAATACAAACTTCAGCTTTTGATGAAACGAAACCGAATCATTAAATTTCTAAGGCAATGTGACTTTGCACCAATTTGTAGCTTTTGTATGCATTGTGTGTTGTGTGCTTCTTATTCTTCTTCTCCACAAGATCAGAGTCAAATCTTTTGTGATTGGAAGATAGAGGAAATAGGGGCGCACTTGCTGGTGATTGAGGAAGAGGCTCTAAACATTAGAATTCTTGCTCATCTTCATCATTCGAGCTTCAGAAATCATTTAATTATCTTGTATTAAAATCGTTGCATTTAATTGTTTGATTGGAAGCTATTTCATTTAATTATCTTGTATTAAAATCGCTTTGACGATTTTAATTCATTTTTGAAGTATAAATCAGTTTAGCCATATAAATACTTTTCATGTTTTAGGAGACACTTATTGATATTATTTTTAGAGTTTTCGATAATGTTTATATATTGAAAAGCATTTAATTTATCTTGTATTAAAATCGTTGCATTTAATTTTAATTTTTTAAATAGGTATTTCGGATGTCTAAATAATCGAATCGGTTAACTGAAGCAGTTATTGAGTAACCGAATACCTAAAACGGTTCGGGAACGATTAGTGAAATATGATAATTTACGGAACCCGAACCGATTGACACCCCTAAATTGTTGACTTTCACTTGACGCACTCCCAGCAGATCACCTAAATGCATCATTAACTCTAAATTTAAGCTAAAACAATTGAAAATGAGATAAAAAATGCATTCAGCAGATCCCCTAAATTGAATGGGGCCCACAAAAATTTTTACACCCACCTAAATTCAATCTTAAATTTACACCCACCCTAAATTTATTTTAAGCTTATAATTAGTAGGGCCCACACATAATTATTATTTTTATGTAGAAAATAGGAGATCTGATGTATGCATTTATAAAATCGAGATCCTAAAATTAAATAGGGAAGCTTTAGGGAGAAATATAGGAGCATAATTTTGGAATTTCTGCTGGGAGTGCTCTAAATCAATTGAAAAACTGGACTCCAAATTCCCAAATTGGAAACCCCAGGCCCTAATCATCGTCTCTGCCTCGCCGGCACGCCTGCGTCGCCGTGAATTCTTCTGGAACTGGTTTGCTTGTGGTGGCAGCCTTCTAATTCATCTTCTGTCTCAGCCTCCCGACATCTCACGGATTCAGCCTTTCGAGGTTTGATGCTAATCCATTTTTGCGAGTTGCGAACAAGTTCTTCATTGCGCATGAATTACTGGGAAAAATAATTCTAGTGACGAGTGTTTTGTAAAGGAAATTAATGTGCTGAATTCTTGTTTGATTCGATCTATTAATGAAATTATTGAATAGTAATTATCTGAATTGTTCGCTTGGATCATGTTGCAGTTTAACCGGGTTTACTCTGAAACCAATAATGGCGAGCTGTGATACTACTGGCGAAGCGGAGCGTACTACTACTGACTTCCGATGTGTGCAGTGTGGGTTCCCTGTCAAAACTCTCTACATTCAGTATTCTCCAGGAAATATTCGCCTTGTGAAATGCGTAATTCATCATTTTCTTTGGCTTATTCGAATTGCGTTATTATTTTCTTACCTTATCAGTTATTCAATAATTCGTCGGGATTAATTTTAGGGAAATTGCAAGGCCGTTGCTGATGGGTACATCGAGTGTGAAGTAATGGTAATTGAATCAAAGAAGAGTATATAATGCAAATATTTGAATATACGATGTATTTTGTTTTCATGTGTCATTTTCTTATTGTGTTTACGTTCAGATTCTCATCCTTGATTTGATTCTGCACAAGCCCAAAGCGTATAGACATGTATTCTACAATATGTTCAGTAAAGAGACTGTAAATTTTGAGGTACTATAATATAATCCCTTGACATTGTTATTTTATTGAGCAAGTGTTTATGCACTGTTATACAAATGGATTTTACTTACCATTTTTAAATGCATTTTTGTTTCCTCCAGCAGAGCTTGTTCTGGAAATTGGTTCTGGTGTATGGTATGTTGGATATCTGTATCCTGTGATTAAGTGCTGTAAATTTTTATGAGTTTCTGAATGATGACTTTGTGTGTTTGAATGCCATAAGAGTATATGTGTTGCCTTAAGCTGCTCTAGACAAAATGTGGGTTTTGAGCACAAATGAGAAGGAATATCCTATGCCTGTGAGTTTTACATCATTTCTGCTGGAATTTGGAAAGGTTTGAATTAGAAAGTTATAGTATACGTTACTTTGTGCTTTAAATTGACCGTTGGCGACATATTTTGACTTGACTCTGTATTTTGATGGCGGGTGTTCCCCAGATGCTGACTGGTGCAACGTTTGGGAACCTCATATTTCTTTGTGTGTTGTTCTGTGGCACAAGAAAGCTTCTCAGTGTGGCGACTAGGTTTCATGGGTAAATATTTACCTAGCTCGTAATTTTTGTAAATATCTACCTGAAGTTTGTCTAGTTATTTGCATCGTGCTAGGTACTCTTCACAATATCAGCAAATATTACATTAACTCTTTATTGATCTGGCCACAGTTATACAAGTATATGATACTCTGTATAAATATGAATGCAACCTTCTGAACAAGCGGGATAACTATGTTAGTTAAGTAGTGTCCCATGTTACCTGATTTCTTGTCTTTTTTTTGGTCTTCTTATTGCAAGAAAGAAGTTGCAGGAATTAAGTAGCATGCCTCTTTACTTGGCAGGTGGAAACAAATGCTGTTTGTCGTTGTTGTTTCAAGTTACTTCAAGATCTTTCTCTTGGCCATGATGGTATCTTGCTGTTATTATTCCTTTAAGCTTATTTCTACATTTACCTGATATGACCTTCATTACTAATGAAGGATAATGATCAAGTTCCCCCCGAACAATAACCCAATTTGTCCTTTTTTTCTCACACATATATATTTGATGTTACAACTTGCCCACTGAACTATCCAAACATTGTAAAATTTTCCGCTATAACACACCGACATTGGAATATTGTACCAATATTCCTTTTTTCAGTCAGAATTTGCCACCAAATATACCACTTTTATCCCTTCCTACCTTAATATTCAACTTATAGGGAATTTGCAACTGTGACACAGTTAAGTTGGTGATTTTTGGAAAAAAGTACTTGTGAATAAGTTCAAATTGATCATGTTTTGGCAATTTGTAATTCTCTATTTCAAAAGTAATGATTTTATTGCAATTTCAATGTATAGATTTCTGTGTTTTGTTTAACCCAAATTTGTATTTTGTAGGTCTGGGAATTCCCTTCCTCTGTGATTTTAATCATTGACATTTTTGTCTTATCATCCAACACTGTGGCTTTAAAAGGTGTGTGATATATTGATATTAAATAGAAGTCATGCATAACAACATGATATGAATAATATTGACCCCCTGTGTTTGTTACAGATCACTCATGTGATTCATTTATTTGACTTTAAATCACCTATATGCAACACAAAGTTTCTTAAAGGAAACATCGCTCTTTGCACGAGCACAATTGTTTGTTAAATGACCATTGACATCGAATATGCCTAGCATACTAATGGTCTGTAGTTCTGAGTCGGAGATGATAATATGCTTAATACTTGAGCTAGATGTATATGTCTGTCTATGAAATGATGATATCCTATGAAGAAAAACCATTACATCACCTGCAATATGAATTACTTCATTTAGCTATTGCAAATCTAGTGCCATCGTGCTGATTGACCTTATGTTAAACTAGTGATCACAAACTCAGGGATTGTGAGATGCTTGCTCGTGTGTGCCTTGGCACATGGTATGAAGTTTTTCGCCAGTCAGAACAAAGCATTCGTCCTCCAAAGCTGAGTGACAGAAATGGCATGGCATCAGCGAAGAAATCATCGAGCAGTTTGGTGTTCCCATTCATCAACATCCCCTCCTCGAGGTAAAGTGGCTTGACCTTTATTTCTTTAGGCTCTAATTTATTCCATTCAATCATTTCTGAGATGTTATATTTGCTCTTTAATATTTTACAGTGAATGGTGAAAAAAGCTTAAGATACGCTGCTATTCTTGTTGATCCTGGCCGTAAATTGGTACTTCTATGTTGTAGACATCTGCTGAAATGCAGAAACTAAGCTGAGAATTTTGTCGACACATCGGTAAATTGAGGGCAGTCCACCGTAAATTAGTGGCTCTTCTGTTTCCTTCATCCTCTCTCTCTCTTGTTCTTCCAACTCAGATTTGGAACACCATTTTTGGTCTTACTATTGGTTTGTTTTTACAATTTGTAAAAAGGTTTGCCCTATGATTTTTTA